>NC_133238.1:13947146-14039646 GCF_040436345.1 Pagrus major
TTAATAAATATAAACAATAATGACCTCCATATTTTCACAAAATGTAACAAAGTTAAACAACTTAAAACTAAAAACATACGGACGCTGCCATAATCCACATTTTTTTTGCATTGAAATGATAATTTTTCAATAAATAAATATGCCATGAAATGCACCAAAACAAATATAAATAAATAAATGAACAAATGTCGGCATTAATAAATAGATCAAATGTGACGCAAATATTTATTTTGGAATATTTTTTTTCACAAATGTATTTATGTTTGATTTAACAAATTAAAGTGCATTCAGACATCGAGTCATCGCCTTCATACAATTAGTGCCCGAAGTCTCTGAAGCTTAAAGGGACTCTGTGGAGTTTTCGACCACTGGTGGCGCTGTAGAGCTGTACTTCACCCAGCGGGTGGTGTTTTAATCTGCTGAGCAACAGGTGGCGCTAACGAGCCAACAAACAGGAGAAGTGGGCCAACGACGGCAATACAACAAGTAAACTGACGTTTAATGTATTTAAAAAAAGACTTATAAAAACTTCTGACCGCGGACCAGGCCTCGAACACTGAACAGAGCGTTTGCTCCGGGACGAAAGGTGTCTGGTTCTCTAAATCAGCGATCTGATTCTGGCTCTGTCACTGAGACTCATGTGGATCAGTAAAGTTCAGCAGATCCTTGATAAGATAAATATATAGATAGATAAAATAATATTCAGCAAAAATAAACAGTCTCAAATTTGTTCAGAGTGAACCCTCTTCACAAACAAATCAATAAAGGATCTCTGACAAAGAAAATAAACCAACATGTCCGACGCTGTCAGAGTTTCCTCTGATACCAGTCAGCTGATCGTCTTCATCACACCGGAGTCAAGCAGTGACGCCGCAGGCTAACGCTAAGCTAGCTGCAGGCTAACGCTAAGCTAGCTGCAGGCTAACACTAAGCTAGCTGAAGTAGAGAGAGAGAAAAAACTGGTCGATCCTTCCTGCTTTTAGAAAAATCCTCAAAGAAGACGCTCCTTACATGTTCAGAACTTGCCTGAGAATCTTCACGTTTTTAAGTTTTCTTCCGTATCAAAGTAATTCAGTGATAGTTGTCTGTACATCCACAGGTTCACTGCTAACAGGAAGTGCTAACAGCTAATTCGGCTAAGTTTTAATGGAGTTTTGGAGTATTCTTTTTTTTTTATTTTGGTGTTTCTGTTGTTCTTCAGTTGTTTATGAGAATGCTGCTGGGTTAATACATTACCTGATATTTACGATGAAGATTATTATATTCTCAGTTGTAAATGTTGTTGACGTTTCCTAACACAGCAACGATATATTGTTTGTGTTGTTCACAAACTAACGCCTCACATCTTCTTAAATAAAACAACTGAGTGCAGTCAGAGACAGCACGGTCATGTGGATGGAGTTCAGTGTTACCACAGCTCCACCTGACGGTCCTGGTCCTGGTTCTGGTCCTTGTGGTGCCTCTTGTCCCGCTCCAACACGCTTAGCTGCAACACAAACAGGTTCAACACACAAGGTCTGAAGATCATACGAGATGAGCAAAAGCTCCAGAACAGCCGCTGAATGGACATCTGGATACATTCAGTGACACGTTAATGTGAAAGCCATCGGGAACAGTACGAATCTTCTAGTCAGTATAGTCCTGTTCTAGTCAGTATAGTCCTGTTCTAGTCAGTATAGTCCTGTTCTCGTCAGTATAGTCCTGTTCTAGTCAGTATAGTCCTGTTCTCGTTGGTATAGTCCTGTTCTAGTCGGTATAGTCCTGTTCTAGTCAGTATAGTCCTGTTCTAGTCACTATAGTCCTGTTCTAGTCAGTATAGTCCTGTTCTAGTCACTATAGTCCTGTTCTAGTCAGTATAGTCCTGTTCTCGTTGGTATAGTCCTGTTCTAGTCAGTATAGTCCTGTTCTAGTCACTATAGTCCTGTTCTAGTCAGTATAGTCCTGTTCTAGTCACTATAGTCCTGTTCTAGTCAGTATAGTCCTGTTCTCGTCAGTATAGTCCTGTTCTCGTCAGTATAGTCCTGTTCTAGTCGGTATAGTCCTGTTCTCGTCGGTATAGTCCTGTTCTAGTCGGTATAGTCCTGTTCTAGTCGGTATAGTCCTGTTCTAGTCGGTATAGTCCTGTTCTAGTCGGTATAGTCCTGTTCTAGTCAGTATAGTCCTGTTCCCGTCAGTATAGTCCTGTTCTAGTCAGTATAGTCCTGTTCCCGTCAGTATAGTCCTGTTCTAGTCAGTATAGTCCTGTTCTAGTCACTATAGTCCTGTTCTAGTCAGTATAGTCCTGTTCTAGTCGGTATAGTCCTGTTCTAGTCACTATAGTCCTGTTCTCGTCAGTATAGTCCTGTTCTCGTCAGTATAGTCCTGTTCTCGTCAGTATAGTCCTGTTCCCGTCAGTATAGTCCTGTTCTAGTCAGTATAGTCCTGTTCTAGTCAGTATAGTCCTGTTCTAGTCGGTATAGTCCTGTTCTCGTCAGTATAGTCCTGTTCTAGTCCCTGTAGTTCTAGTCCTGATCCGGAGTGGTACGTACCTGACACAGTGAGTATGACCCTCTGCCTGAAGCCCACCTGTGGGATCTTACAGTCGTAGGGGCTGCTGTCTGACAGCTGGACCTTCTTCATCTCGATGGAGAAGTTTCCCGTCATGTATCCGTCGGAGAAGCTGGTCACTCTTTCTCTGAACTTCTCACTCTGTGTTGAAAGGTCTGGTTTATTCTTGATGATGTCCAGGACGGTGTTGTCGTCCTTGTCGGTCCAGTAGATGGAGGCGTCCTTCAGGGTAGGGCTGACCTCGCTGACGCTGCAGGTCAGCAGGACGGTTTCTCCGACAGTAGCGTCGACTGTATCCTGGCAGATCACTGACAGAAAACACTTTGACATCAACACACATCTGTGAGCTGCTCGGCTGCAGACTGAACAACATGACAGATGTGTTTAACACGCATGTAACGGTGGAGGCGGAGCTGCGTTCATTCCTGTGAAAGCTGCTCAGTGGTGCATGAAATAACCCGGATCTTCTGTGTTGTGGCCCAGAGAGTGTGTGCACGAGAGACTTTGTTCAGTCAGGAACAAACAGGGCTCCACCTCCAACACCGTGTCCAGAGTCAGTGTGACGGCCTTGTCAGCGCACATATTCTTTACTGTACCAAGAAATGATGCAGATATAAAACATATGTATGTTTGGATCAACTCACCTGTTTTCATTGTGCAGACGGCGAACACCCACAGCAGAACATGTGCACACCTGCAGAGACACGACACACATCAGGCCTTTACATCCAACTGCGTGAAGTCCCGTTGTTAAAGACAAACACAGCTGGAGGATTATTATTCAACGTCTGTTAGTTGTTCTAGTTAAAATCTCTGTACGTGACACTGCTCCACACTTACAGTGTAACTGAATCTGTTAACTCTTCATGTGGATGATTGTAAAGAGGACGAACGGTGCAGATTCATGTTTTTCTACAAGAAATAACAACCTGAAACAATCAGACGTGTTACATGTTTCATCACCTGTCAGACAAAACATGACAAACTGTGATGGACATTTGTATTTATCAATCAATAGATTCAATCAATCAGCAGCTATTTCAATATATTCCATTAATCAACTTGAGGAAGTTCGTTAAAAAATACCAAAGTCAGATTTCTGTGATGTGAATGTTTCCTGGTTTCTTTCCTCCTCGGTGACAGAATCAATGTCTGCACTTATTCAAGTATATTTGTTTGTTTGTTTGCTTCAGTATTTCATTACCTTTGTTTTATTCCTCTGTTTATTTCATGTTTTTGTTTATTTATTTATTCTTGCAAAATCCAAAGCAGAGAAGAAAACAGAAATATTGACATAAATAATTCAACTTCATAAAAATAGAAAATAATTTATGTCACATTTTATAAATAAATTGATGCCTTAATTTACTTTAAAAAGCATTTCTGGTGCATTTTGTGTCCTGTTGATTCATTTAAACAGTTGTTTCTTTTCTTTCAGTCCTGACATGTCCTCATGTATTTCAGGGACACAGAGTCACTGAGGCCTCAGATGGACGATGACAGAAGTGTCCATGTGTCTGTCTGAGGAAGAGAAGCTGATCCTCACACAGGTAACAGGGACTCAGGTGAGTGGTGCCTGAACACACAGGTAACAGGGACTCAGGTGAGTGGTGCCTGAACACACAGGTAACAGGGACTCAGGTGAGTGGTGCCTGAACACACACAGGGACTCAGGTGAGTGGTGCCTGAACACGCAGGTAACAGGGACTCAGGTGAGTGGTGCCTGAACACACAGGTAACAGGGACTCAGGTGAGTGGTGCCTGAACACACAGGTAACAGGGACTCAGGTGAGTGGTGCCTGAACACACACAGGGACTCAGGTGAGTGGTGCCTGAACACGCAGGTAACAGGGACTCAGGTGAGTGGTGCCTGAACACACAGGTAACAGGGACTCAGGCGAGTGGTGCCTGAACACACAGGTAACAGGGACTCAGGTGAGTGGTGCCTGAACACGCAGGTAACAGGTCAGAGGTCAGAGGTCAGAGTCAACCTTCAGTCAGTGTCGCTGCTCTGGATTAATCAGTGACAGTCACACTGAGGCCTCGGATGACACTTATATAATAATATGAATATACATCCACAGTATCCACTTATTTCAGCTTGGCTCGGTTCGCTGTTCGGCCTGTTCGGCTGTTCACTGACACCTCTAACCGGACCGGACCGGCCCGTTAACGCAGCCTGGCCTCGGTCACTGTGGAGCTTCGTGTCCAGTCACGTCGGCTCGTCCGGCTTCTTACAGCCACGATCTTTAGACGGTGAACGATGTTTCAGTGTAACCACAGATGCTAACAGTTAGCTGAGTTAGCTGAGTTAGCCTCCCTCGGGGGCTGGCTCGGTGGTTTTACAGGACCCGGAGCTTCAGGCCCGGTTCTGGACTGACCTCTGTGACGGGATCATGTCGGTCCAGACGTCCACAGCGGAGTTAAGCTCGTATTCACGTGTTTTCACTTTCCTCCGCGGCTAGTTGTTAGCTGTTAGCTGTTAGCTGCTAGCTGCTAGCTGCTAGCTCAACACACTGCGCACTTCGCTTGTCCGACACGTCGCCATATACGTCACCATATACGTCACTACGTAAAGGCCGTGGAGACTGATGTGTGATCAGTTTGATCGTATTCTGGTCAGATCGATCACTTTTAAACATGTAAACACTGGCTGGATGTTACAGGAGTCCGGTGGCACGTGGACAGTGTCTTTAGACGTCTTTTCCTACAGATTATAACACCCCCCCCCCTTCAGATGAACTGTCCTTGTTACAAACATGTCTGAGACGGATCAATAACCCATGAAAATGACCTGTACACATCTATAGCAGCATGTAGCCTATCATAAACCCCTTGTATTTACTTAGTATGGATTTACTTGTTTATGATTTTACTTCTATTTGTTTTATTATTTATTTTATGCTCCTCATTCTTCTTTAATCTTTATATATGTTGTATGTTTGATTTTGAAATGTGATAAAAACCACCGTAATAATTCTTCTTCAGTCTGCTTTTTCAAAGAAGGTGTGAATTTACGTTAAAATGTAAAAAATGTATGTCCTTGTGTGAGTTTCTCATCGTTCATGTAATGTTTGTTTAATAAAGCATTGGAAAAAAACAAAACAAAAAGACATTCACTTCAATTGGAAGGTATTTAATTAACCCATTAATAAATGAAATAGAAAATTAAATTGGAAGTTACATGCACAAACTTAAAAACAGACAGATAAATCAATGAATCAATGTAAAATTTAATTGGAAGGTAAAGAAACACTACAAGCAAAGTGTCACATTTTATGAATTAATGTAAGCCTACATTTTCTTCTGATATACTTTTGGTGCATATATAATATATATAACATCTTTATTTCTTTGATGAGTCATCTAGTTATGGATTTGAATGCAGTTTTGGTTTTGTCAGTGTCAGTGCTCCATGTGTAGCTCAGTGGAGTAAAAAGGACAGCACTTCCTGTAACCTGGGGACAAACAGCTGCTCTTGTTTACAGTTTTTGTTTGTTTGTTTGTTTTTTAAGTCATCTTTATTGCAAAAAGGGGTTTACAATTCAGATGTGACTTATAGAAATATATGTGTGTCATAATGAACGAACATATAACATACAGACAAGGAGAAATAACATTTTGCCAGGGAAGATATAAGTGATAAGTCAGAGAAAGAGGAGCATGTTGACAGTTTAAGTCCTTTTCTGTTGTTGGAGCCAGAAGTTAAATTAACATAAAGTACAACTTCACGGAGGAAAGGCTCAAACTGAGGTTTGTTACTGCTGAGCTTACATTTATAAATGTATAATGAAGTACATACTGTCGTTACATACTGTCGTTACATACTTTCGTTACTTTTGCTCTTGTTTACAGTGCTGCGTCAGGCAGCGCTGTCAGTGACGTAATCACGTACAGCCAGAGCTCGGCACGCCAGCTGACGTGGTGACGTCAGGTGTTGTCATGTCAGTGTGGTCGCGCTGAGTGTTTGGAGGAGAGCAGCTTGTGTCCGGAGCCGCAGCGGCTGCTTACGTGCTTTTAAACCCGGTTCTGAGTCCTGGCCGAGCGGACGACTGCTCCTCCACACCTCATGAGCCCGCCGGACACTTTCCCGACAGTGAAACACCGACCAGACGGCAGCCAGCAGCTAAGCTAGCGCTGAGGCGAGCCGGCTAACTGTCGAGCTAGCAGCCGAGCTGGCTCCACCGGCTGACCTCAGGTAGGTGCACAGCCCGAGAGCTGCTGGAGCCGACAGGGAGGTAACGCAGGTAGAGAGCTGAAGGACGATGACCTGTCTGAAGCCGGGAAGTAACGTTAGACAGAGAGCTGAAGGACGATGACCTGTCTGAAGCCGGGAAGTAACGTTAGACAGAGCTGAAGGAGGCTGACCTGTCTGAAGCCGGAGCGGAAAGGAATCCGAGCTGAAACTGCGAGCGTTGCTTCTTTCGCAGGAGCCCCGCTAAGAATTACTGCTATTTAAACTGTCAATGCTTCAGTTCAAACGTAAAACTCAGAAAAATACTATTTAAGAAGTTTCATGATTCAGAAGTGTATTCTGGTCAATTCGGCTAACAAATAATCCACCGACTAATATGTACACTGCAAAAATATCCTTTTTAGTGATGGTTTGCGCTCCCAGCTAGCGGCCAGTTTAACGGCTGACGTTACATCGTTTACTGGGTCAAGTGAAGAAAAAACAGTCTGCAGACTTGTGATTTTCATTTTAGTTAACGTGAAGACGTTACGTTTGGTGTATTTACGCCTAAACTTGAATTAAATAATAACTCTGAAAAAGCAGGGACACGTTTAACGAGATTGAGCGACGCTGCCTTGAAAAACGTGAAGATTTTGAATGGAGTTTGGTGTCTCTGTCTAATATGACATCAGCGCCCAGCAGCAGCCAGTATGAGTTATATCGATACATGTATTTCCTGTTAAGTGTCTGGTTGGTTGAGTAGCTTGAATGGATGAAAAGGTCTCAGGTTCAATTCCCGAGCTCCAACAGTCCCAGAGCAAACTGCATAAACTGCTCACTGGTTCAAAGCTGATGCCATTCAGAACCTAATTTAGAAAATGTCTGATTTAAAATGACCTGACAGGCTTATTACGAGGACATTTTTCATCATGTTTTATATGTTTAAATACACCAGTGTTTATGTGATGTTTCCTCAATTTTAAATCTAGTTTGTTGAGGTGAAGCACAGAAAACAAACTGATGTTATATTGGTTTTTTTTTTATTAATCTCTTCCTTAAATTTTTGGTTTCTCTTATGGAAGTCTGGCATATAGAAACATTTGTTTTTCAGGCCTCCTGGTAGAGGTCAGGACACAGTTTTTTAAAAGTTGAGGTCACTCCTTGGTCCTTAAAGTTTCTTATGTCATATTTAGTCAATTAAACCACCATTTTATGAAATAACATGTTGTCTGTTTAATAGTATTTTAATATTCTGAAATGTTGAAGAGTCACTTGGTGAAGGTTCTTTATTTAGATCAAACTCTGACCTGACAATTAATAATCAGTCACATTTTATAAGCTCTAGCATCAGCTTTTTAAATCCTCATATTTGTGAATGGAGTTTGGTATGGTATTTCACTAATATCACATGATCTCCAGACAGCAGCCAGGTGGGATTGTTGCAGTAGTTTTAAGTGTTTTCTCTCAGAGGTTTGGTCTGAGTTTGTTCTTCTGTCGTCAGCATGGCGTCTTCGTTCAAGATCCCGAAGAAGAAACAGCCCGCGGGTTCTGACTCTGCCCGCCTGCACCAGTCCCCACTGTCCCGCCTCCAGAGCTCCGCCCCTCAATTTAAGGTGGTATTTCTCATGTGATAACATTTTTAAAGGTGGTCAGTTGGAAGTTTGGTGTCTCTTAAGGTGGTATTACTGATAGTTCTTCTGAAATCTTTTCTTTCTCTAGAGTAAGGTGGTATTATAGCATTAGCTGCTTTAAAAGTGTTTACCTACCTACTACAGCTGCACCTATTTAAGGTGGTATTAGTGTCTCTGAGCTTCGCTAAAGTTATGTATTTGGTTTGCTGCACCTATTTAAGGTGGTACTATTGATGTGTTAACATTTCTAAAGGTGGTCAGTTGGAACTGTTGGTTTGTTTAAGGTGGTATTACTGATTTGACAGCTATTCTGTTGTAACTGTCTGCACTTTAAGGTGGTATTAGAGTCTTTCTGCTTCTCAGGGGTGTCGGCCTGTTTTGGTGGCCCATTTAAGGTGGTATTATTGATGTGTAAACACTGTCTCAGTGCGTCCTGTCTTGTTTTATCTGAACAGAGTAATGGGGATCAGTACAGCAGAGCTGCAGCTGACAGGATGCATTCTGGGAATACGCTCAGCTCCTCAACAAACAGACAGAGGTTTGTAAAGCGCCCCCTACAGGCAGCAGAGTTCATTACAGCCGCAGACGACGCAGTCAAAATGTTTGTTTGTTCTCCCGTCCAGCACGCCGTGTAAGCCTTTCTTCAGAGATGTTGTCAAAACGCTGCTGGGACTCAACAGCCCGAATAAAGGAGCGTCGACGGCCAATCACAGAGCAGCTGGAAGCTTGAGCCGCCAGTCACAGCCAGGACACAGAGCTGAGTCGTCCTCGGCCTGTTTCTCCAACAGGTGAGTTCACAGTCACTCTGATCTGATGAGGCAGAAACTCATCTCCGCTGCCTCGAGACTCAAGACAAAAGCCTCCAACAACAAACCAAACCAAGCAGAGTTGATCCTCTTTTAACTTCTTGCTGAGCCCTTTCACTTCCTGTTATCTACCACTAGCTTTAAATATGGATGATGTATTGACATGTTGACTGACAGGAAGCAGACAGATGGCTTCATGTGAAAGCCTCAGTGAAACAGAACCAACGAGTCCTAAAGAGCTCCAGACCTTCAGGAAACTCCTCTCACACACACCAGCGAGCGTCCGGTGTGTGAGCATGAAGAGAAAGAGGAAAAGCAGCTGGTTCTTACCGGTCAGACGTCTGTTTCTTCATGCTAGACGCTGCTGCTGCACGACCTGTAACGCTCTGCGACTGTCGGAGACACTTTGCATGAGACAACCTGAGATAAGGAAACAACAAAGAGCTTCTCTGTACTACAAGTCCAACTACGTCACTGGAAACTTTAAGATAGATAGATAGATACTTTATTTATCCTGAGGGAAATTCCAGTGTCCAGTAGCACACAAAATACAGAACATACATTACACATATATAATATATAAAATTAAAATTACCAGTAGCTTCAGTAAACAGTGCAAATGGAGGTAGAAATTGTCCATTGTCTATTATCTATTGTCCTCCCTGCCTTTACTGAGAGCTGTTGCAGTCTGACGTCCCGGGGGACGAGAGTTTTTGAGTCTGTTGGTGGAGCTGGAGTCTGGGGACTTTCTCCACAGGGACAAAGAAGTCGCCTATACTGGTTACTGTTTAGTGTATCTGTAAAATGTGACATGTTCAGCGTCAATAAAATGTTTCTTCTCTCATAAATTGAGTGTAAATGGTGAAATCAGTGTAAACAGTGTGTTCAAACAGCTGCTAAATGTTGGCAGGTCAGACTTTAGCACTTTAGACACAGAAGCAGACAGGCTGGTGCAGCCATGCTGCCACAAACTGACACTTTTTACAAGGAAACACACAACTTACTGTTTTCATTTAATGCTGAATTTACAAGAAGGAGACAATGATTCAGAGTCTGTCAGAGACAGAGTTTCACTACGTTATAAAGCTTGTTTTAACTCAACCACTCTTAAATCACTACATTTGTTAAGGGAGTCTGGTGATGTTGTGTGACTGGTTCAGTGGTTGCATCAGTTGAAACAGACAGTGTTGAATCCATTCTGTCTGTCTGACGTGTCATAAAATCTTAAATTAAGCTTTTTGAAATGCAGATCTGTGTAGTAGTGAGTAACCAGACTGCTGTGGTGTGTTTTGTCCACCAGATGGCGCCCAAAGAGAGCGTCAGACCGACTGCTGAAGCCTGATGTGTCCTCCGAGCCTCCGTCTCCACCACAGAAGAAGAAAAGTGAACTGAGTGGTAAAATAACTGCAGCTCCGTCAGAGATCTCACAGAGCTTAAATGTCTGTTAATCGATTCATGAAACGTTTGATGGGAGCAGCATGTTCGTCATCACGTCTTATTTTACAAACATGTTGATTAACTGTTAAAATATTCTGCTGAACATTAAAAAGTCATCCTGAGCTGCAGCCTTTGAACAGTAAACCTTTAACTTTAGAGAGACGTAAGAAGAAGAAGCGTCAGTGTGGCAGAAAAACTAATCTACGTAACATAAATATGATTAAAAAAAAGTTTAAAAACTAACAAGATAAAATACACTGTAAATAATTAAAAGGTAAAACATTTGAAATAATGTAAGACAATAAGAATTATGAAAGAAAATTTAAAATGAAATATAAATTACAAAACAAATAAATATGAAATAATTAAAAATAGCAAAGAAATATAAAGTAGAAAATAAAAGGATAAGTATAAATGTAAAATATAATGAAAAAAATATAACATAAAAACACAACATTGGAAAAATCTATTATATAAAGTAAATAGTGAATAAAAAATATATAAATTAAATTAATATAAAAATCTAAAAAGAATTTACAAAAGAATGTAAAAATGCTGTGGGGTGCAAACAGGAAGTGTAATGTTGAACCCGTTTCCTCCTGCAGGTTCGTCCGTGTCGACCAGAAGAATCTCTGTGGACTCTCTGGACTCTCTGGCGGAGCTGCGAGCAGAGGAGCATGCTGGGAGTTTGAGTTCCTCGACGGCGGGACGACAAACGTGGGGGAGAGGGGAGTCCGGCAGGAACGCTGCTGAGAGGAAGGTAAAGGTCAAAGGTCGTCAACACAGTGGTGAGATAAGGCTCGGGGCGTTTCTGTGGTATGATTGACAGGTCTGTCTTCCAATGAAACGTCAGCGTGAATCAAACATGCAGCCAATCTGAAAACATTTTCTATAAATGAGAAAGTGAAGGATGAACGTTTGTTTCCTTCAGAGCGACACAGGAAACCCTCCTGAATCTTTGAAGCAGCAGAAAAAGAACTCGTCTTCAGAGGACGACTTCGTGTCTCCGCCCAGAACCAGAAACAAACCGTCGGATCATGAACCTGTTTCCAAAGAGCTCTGCAGACCCTCCGTGACGCCCGGCGGGAGGCGGAGCCTCGACAGGACGGCGTGGCTCGCCGCCAGCAGCAATCCGAGGGAGGAGGAGAGGCAGAGGTGGAGGGAATTCAGAGAGAAGAAGAAGTCCAACAGATCGGCCGTCCTGCGGCTCCGACTGAAGAAACCCAAACAAACAGAACCAAGTGAGTAACGACGCCACGAGCAGTCCAGAGCATCTGAACAGAGACATACAACAGATAGTCACATCCCAATGATTCACACTTTAGACCTTCACCGTGGCAGAAAATATAACAAGGCCAAAACAAAACACACAAGAAATAAGAAGACACGCTGCGTTCAGCCCGTCAGACAGGACAGAACGTCTTCATCTCAATATTCACAGAATCATCAGAATTTCTCTGCTTATTTGAATCAGAAGAAGGAAAATAAAACAGCCACGTGACTAAAATAAAGATATAGTAAATATACTAATATTTTTTAACATTAACAAAAAGTTTTAAAAAATAAAAACATTAAGAAATGTTTAAAAAATGAAATACAACTGATGAAATGTAAAGAAATCAAATAAACAGATAAAATATTATAAAATATTTAATAAAATGTTATCAAACACAAAAATATATATATCAATATAAAAATGTAAATGGATAAGAAGGAGAATTTAAAATGAAGATGGAACAGTTAAATATATTTTCTTCCTCCAGTCGTGCTGTCGAGTGAAGAAGAGGAGGAGGGTGAGAATGATGGAGAGGGAGGAAGCAGCAGCCAGGTGGAGGGATCCCGTCCAGGAAACTCAGGCCAGGTACAGATACAGGTAGGACACTCGCCTTCGACTGATGAGACTAAACAGACCTGCTAATGGCCGTCACACTCGGAGGAGGTCATGTCATCTGTAAAGGACAGCAGGACATTTCAGGACATCCTGGTCAGACGTGTGTTTATCGTTAACAGTGTTTCCAGAGCTTCATGATTAACTTGTTGAGTAAAGTTTAATTACAGAGTAGACTCGAAGCACCAGTCGGACTCTGACACGTGCCATCTGTGCTCATAATGAGCGTATGTGTGAAACAAAGAGGCAGATTTCATTTAAAGCACCGAGGCTTCAGGATAACATCACCTTCAAGAAAAACCAGGTCAGGCCTCCAACAAGCTGGAGCACGTGACTCACGTTCAGAGACCACACCATGGAGTTTACTGAGTCCACCTGCCAGAGCTGATGTACAGAGAGCTGCTTCTCACCACAAAACCTCCAAAACTCCACTTATAAACTTCATTTATTTACAGACAACCAACATCTCCCCATGAAGAAACCTCGAGCAGAACCGGACTCAGTGGTGGGAGGCTACAGCAGTAATAACAGCTTTACTAATTGAGATACGAGTATTAATAACACTGAAAGTATAATGATGATGATAATAATAATGATCATATTGATAATTTAATTTTTTAATTTAATTTTATTTAAGATCCCTTCTAGTCCCACAATGGGGAAATTCTCTTTATGGAGAACACAGTAACTGTTGATCTGGGAGTTCTGACCCAGTTCTGGTCCGGGGTCTCTGTGAGGACTCTGTGTTCCATGTTTGAGGCTGAAGTGAGTCATGTGGTTTGTTTGCCTGTAAACACTCGTCAGAGGGACTCTCAGCAGATCCACATCAGATGTGAATGGACTGCTGAGTGTTTGTTGTTGTGTTTACTGGCAGTTTTCAGAAACCAGCTGTGAGTCTCAATAAAAAGTCCTGACGCAGGGGAAGTGTTGGTATGTTGGAGATGATAAATAGGTTGGTTTCAGCAATCTAATGTTTAATGTTGAAAAGTTTTAAATTACTTTTCATCAACTTATTTTTTTACTTTTGTTTTTCATCAGTTTGAAGTTGTTTTGTTGGCAGATGATTTTAAATCAGTCAACATGTTGCCTGTTTGTTGAAGCTAAAAATCTCTCCTCATGTTGGACAGATGTCAGAAATTCATTGTGGATGTTGCTCTGCAGCGGAGAACTGCTGACCTTTGCTCTAACACCACCACCGGGGAAAATATTTAGGTGAGGTGATGAGCCAATCAGATTCTGACCTCATCTCCCCTCACAATCAGCACAGTTACCTCTGCAAGGAGGGTGGGCGGATGGGTTGGTTGGTTGGTCTGTTGGTCGGTCTGATGGTCTGATTGTTGGTCGGTCTGATGGTCTGATGGTTGGTTGGTTTGTTGGTTGGTTTGTTTGTTGGATGGTTGGTTCGTTTGTTTGTTTTTTGGTTGCTTGGTTGGTTTGTTTGTTGGATGGTTGGTTGGTTTGTTGGTTGGTGGGTCTGTTGGTTGGTTTGATTGTTTAATGGTTGGTCGGTCTGATGGTTGGTTGGTTTGTTGGTTGGTGGGTTGGTTGGTTCGTTAGTCTGTTGGTTGGTTTGTTTGTTGGATGGTTGGTTGGTTTGTTGGTTGGATGGTTGGTCGGTTTGTTGGTTGGTGGGTTTGTTGGTTGGTCTTTATTTCTGTCCTCTGCTAACAAACACTGACTGAAACCTTCAAATCCGAATGTTCAGATTAACATCAAACACGTGAGTTCATGCATCTGTGTGTTAATTCTGTCCCCTTGTGTTGTCTGGCAGGCTCAACAGGCTCGTTCTTCCAAAGGTGAAACAGACGGATGTGAGCTGCCGCCACCTTCCTTCATGCAGCTGGAGTTTGTCTCATTTCACGCCGGCCTGACGCAGGCTGATGCCAGCGGGAAGATGTTGGTGAGTGGAGCTAAAGTTTACCAGGTTTTACCAGAACTTTTCCTGCACACGCTCAGTGCTGCTGCTTCAAAACACCCAACTGAAGATTTTAAGACAAGCTGAAGCTCCTCAAAGTGTTGGAGGAACACGTTCTGAATCCCAACAGTTAGATTTTATTCATGTCACTCAGAAAAACAACCTGAAACCCGTACGCGTGTGTACACATACTTCCTTTACATCTGTACATCGTCTGTACATGACCTTCTTGTGCATGTGTACATGTACCTACTGTGTGTACTTGTATGCTGAGTGTGTGTTCGGGTCAGTGTAAAACTCTGGTTTGGTTGCTGCAAGGCGGCTGCTCCTGGACGTTTAAACGTTTCTGGACGACTGCAACAGTTTTTACCTCGTTTTTTCTTTTTCCACGGCCTGTTCCAGCTCACACACACACGCACACATACACACACATACAGTACACACTCTTATTTGATTGGTCCATAATTGGTTTGTGTTACTCATACTGTAGTTTTAAACATTCACATGTGTTTTCCAAAGTGCTTCAGTGCACCAACTCTGTATTTGTTTTTGTTTGTTTTATTGTGTTTGTTTATCTGTGTGCGTGTGTGTGTGTGTGTGTGTGTGTGTGTGTGTGTGTGTGTGTGTGTGTGTGTGTGTGTGAGTGCTCATAGACTAAAGTGTCTAAACATTTAAAAGAGAAGTATGAACAAAGCCAAATCTTGCACGAGTCCCATCAGAAAACACTTAATTCTTTTTGGGCATTAAAAACCATGCTGTTGTCGTAGCAACAATGGCACCAGAACACCCCACCGTCCCGGGACGCGAGTCAAAGTTTGGTGTTCTTTTCGTCTCACGGCCGCGGGGCAGAGAAACTCCGTGCTGAAGCTGTAAACCGTGAACATTTCAGAGTTTAACAGGCAATTAAGACGCAGCAGCTGGGGTCTGATGGCGGCGCGCCGGGTTTAATTAGAGCGCTGTAAAAAAGCAGGAGGGCAGCAGAGGAGGAGGTTAGTAGGTCAGCATGTCAACGAACTGCACGCAGAGAATCAGACAAACGCTACAAACTGGAAGAAATAACTCGCCACCTTCAGGCTGGTTAATGCTTAACCTACTACCTGAGGGAGTATGGAAGATTCAAAATGCTCAAATTAAAGTGAAATAAAATGCACTTTATGTTGTTGTCATGTTTAGTTAAAAACACATGTTGTCATGTCTTCTTGAAGAGGTGAAGACCGATGATGAGATGCAGCATCATCAGCCAAAATAAAAACAGTAAATTCAGTTACTCAAATGACGTCTGATTTCACAGTAAATTAATTCATATAAAAAATACATTTAAATGTGAAATAAGTAAGAATTTTAGTTGTGTTGTATATTTTGTCTCTCTTCCTGATGTGTAAACAATTTTTCCTCCCAACAGTTTGAAATGTTTGTTTATTCTGTCTAGATCACTGAGAACGGCATCACTATTCCTCTGAAAGGTAACAACACATTTATTCACACCAGAAACGTTTTTGGTCAAAATGTTTACTTTTTGTTGGGAACTATTTCGACTGATAGTCTTTGCAAAAGTTGGACGTAATCTAATGAAAGTACAGTCACCATGAGTTTTCATGACTGAATATGTGTAAATTTCAAAGTTTGTTTTTTGCTCCGATTGAAACTATCATGAAACGATATTCTGTAAAAATGTAAATGAAAGCTGATGAATGACCTCTCTCTGTTAGGAGCTGAGGAGGGAGAGGTCACCGTGGTGGCGTCACAGGTCCGGGGTTACGGTGTTTGGGATGGGGGCGTGGCTCGGGGCGGGGCTCTGTTGGCTCGTTGGGAAGGCCCCGCCCCCTCGCTTCTCTTCCTGTGGGTGACCGATCCTCAGGCCAACCTGCTGCAGAAGGAGCTGTCCGCCATCCAGACCTCCAACTCAACCTCAGGTAACACTTTAACTTCAGCTCCTTTCAGTGGGTTGAACTTCATCCAACACTTTAACTTCTCTCCTTAATTTTAAAATGTTTCTGTGCTTGAATTTGTCACTTAAGCTCGTTTTGCTGCTTCAGTTCAAGCCGACTTTTAAACGTCTTTTAGTGCCGTCACCTCAACGCTTTAACTTCTTTCAGCACTTTCACCTCATCTCCTCTCAGTGGCTTGGACTTAATCTAATACCTTGACTTCTGTCATTATTTTTACTCATACTCTTCTCTGTGCTAGAATTTATGACTCGTTTTGCCACTTCAACTTCTTTCACTGCTTCAGTTCAATCCTACTAATAAACTAATTTTATTCACTTCAACTACTTTGAAGGTTTGAGCTTCAACGAACAATGAAGCTTCATCTCCTCTCAGTGCTTTAATCTTAACAACACTTCCACTTCAACTACTGACTGGTTAAATTTCAGTTGCTTTTAGCACTTTCGTGTCATCTCCTTTGGAACTGAACAAACACTTGAGCTGATTTCATTTTTTATTTAACTTTAGCGTCTTCACTTCAACCCATTTCGGTTCCTGAACTTCAGCTCCTTTCAGACAGTGATCTGTAGTGATGTTTGTGTGATTTTACAAACTTTCACTTCCACTTCATGCAACGCCTACACTTAAATTTATCACCTCATCTTAGGGGTGGGCGATATATATCGTTTGCGATAATATCGTCATTGTTGTTTTGACAATGTGCAAATTTCCATTATCGAGTATTTAAATTACTTCGCCAAAAATATTGAAACACATGCGGAAACTCCTCACATCCACTTAATACACGGTGCAGCAGCGCTCTCTACAGCATGGCAGGATTCGCCCCACCCCTCGACCTCTTACGTTCGACCTCTGAACCCCGCGACGTCTCATAACAACAACAACGGCGGACTACGTGCTTGTGTTCGTGTTTCTTACAACTTACTCGCCTTGTAGTCGAGTGTGAGTCGCAGCAGCAGTTCGACCTCATTATCGGTCCACACAAACGGTTCTGGTTTCCTTGCACTAGCCATTTTCGTCTTCTTGTTGTTGTGTTCGGTTTCTCCGTCTACTGTCTGTTTGTGTACAGCGCACAAGCTTTTTGCACATGCTCCATCTCTTCTTCTCTGTTTTTGGTGAATTTCAAACGCCACCTATAGGCCTGGAATATGAACTACAGCGTTTTCAGTCGTTTTCAGTGAATCGGTCTGGACGCAAATATTCTTGAAACGATGCCGAGGAAGACGGAGGAAAAAAAGATCGTTTTTGTCCGTGTGGACGGGGCCTCAGTCACATGACTAGTGGGCCTACGTGATCACGACCTCTCGCTAGCATCCTCCTTGCAACAGTTTAGCAATCGCATTTTAAAGGATATCGACTGATTATCGTTATCGCCAAAATCCCCAAAAATATCGAGATATTATTTTTTGCCCATATCGCCCACCCCTACCTCATCTCCTTCCAACCTTTTACCTTAACTGACCCTTCAGCTTCCTTCAGTCTTCCCGGTCAAAAACACCTGGTTTTGTCTCCACAAAACACATCAGAGATGCTCAACATCCCGTCAAAAACACACTTTTACACGCAAACTGACATCTTCATTTTCATGAACTGAAATTCATTTCATTAAATATCATCAGCTTATTACTGTCACACAGTTCAAAAGCTACAAACGTGAGGACGCTGAAAATGCTTCTACACACTTGAGTTTCCTTCAGTAAATGTAGTTTTCTCTGGTTATTTGACTTGTTTCATGTCTCAACATGAACAACAGAAGAACAAGCTGCTGTTTGTCCCTCACACACTGATGTACCAACAGATAAGTGTGTTTGTTGGCACAGTCAGAAGCTTCATGTAGTTTCCATCATCACACAGTTTCCACACACACTGCAGTAAAAACACAGAGAGCTCTCACTCTGACGCCGTTTCCTTGAACCATAAATGTCACCCCAAAACCACAACGAAGGAAAAACACAAAGTGGTGTTTGACTCTCAAAACAGAACTACATTTAAAAATCAAGTAAAAAAGAATGGAACTAATCATCACCCACAGACCACACAGTGAATCCAGCTCCCACACTGACCCTGCAGGCTAAAATCCACCATTTTCTCAATGAACGCTTGACTGGAGCAGCAAGGCTTCATGGGACATCAATATACAGCCAGAGACTGGGCACATTGGCACACTATGTCCTGACTCTAACCCAGTTTGTCAAACAAGTCCAGTGTCTCCAGTTCCCACCCTCTAACTGGTTCTCCTGGTTCTTCAGGGCCGTCATGCTCCTTCCTCCTGTTGGTGTTGACGGAGCAGCTGCAGGAGCTGCAGACCGCCCTGCTGGCCTCCATCCTGGACATGGAGGAGTACAGGAAGGGCTCCTCCTCCTCCGGTGGGCCAGCCTCCGCTCTGGACTGGACCGACGGGCTGCTGCTCCTTCACAGCTGTCCTCCTCCTCTGGACCAGCACCTCCTCAGACTGCTGGGATGCTCAACTGTGAGACTCCTCTTCCCTCCATTTCCTCCTTACTTCCTTGTTTTGCTCCTTTCCTTCCTTGTTTACTTTCATTGTTTACTTCCTCTCCTTCTTTCCCCCAGTTCCTCTTTTCCTCCCATTCCTTCATTTCTTTCTTCTCTCCTTTTCATCCTTTCCTTGTTCCCTCATTCCCTTGTCTGGCTCCTTCGGTCACCTCCTCTGCCTCCTTTATTACTTACAGTCTCCCCATGGTTTCCTCCTGCCTACCTTCCTTCATTGAGCTCCTTCTCTCCTCGCCTCTTTGGTTGCCTTTCTTCTTCTATATCTCCTCCTCACCTCCCTTCCCCTCCTCCCCCTCTTGCAATGATATCTAATCCTCTGTCGTCCATTTTATGAGTCTGTTAGCTGTCAGCTGGTTGGGCCAGAGTCTCTGAGCTGATGAGGTGACTCCTGGAGGAGGTTCAGAGAGTATTGGTCACAAAAACCTCAACCCTCCACATCAAAATCTATCAAAACAAACTATTGATTAACTGTTAACTATTAAATCTTGTCTCTCTTTCAGGAGAAATCCAGTCCATTGAGAAACGACCAGAGAAAGAAGAACCTGAATTCCTCGGGTCTACAGCAGCTTCCCACCAGGTAAAAAACCAACACAGCCAGGTCTAAAGGTTCACCCGAACCAGCTGAGATTCATGACTGTAAAAAAAACAGCAGTTAAAATAATAAAAGTCTGCACAGGAAGTCTGGAGTATTTTCTGTTTGTGCTCTTCAGATTGATCCAGTATCCCGCGGCGCCCTGCAAAGGTCGGATCGCGGTGACCAAGGAGGACCTGGCTTGTCTGGATGGTGGCGAGTTCCTCAACGATGTCATCATCGACTTCTACCTCAAGTGAGTCTGTCAGACGAGAACAAAACGAGTGAAATTATTTGTACAAAAAGTTTTTCGCATGTTAGAAGCACTTTCTCGAGCCAAACTTCTCTAACTCCTAAAATGTCTCACTTTACGCAGATGACATGCTTTTATTTTTATCAGATTACTGGATCAGTTTACAGAGAATAAACCTTTTAGAGATGTTTCGCAACATTTCTGGTTACAAAGTCAGTTTAAAGAACTTAACCTGCTAAACAAAGTATAACGTGTATGGTAAGGTAGCATATCAGTGTGACCTTTTTAGTCTAAGAAATTATCAAATCCAGTAAAATGTCCCAGAAAACAGAGAGTGTCATACTGAAGATCTGTGCTGGAGAAGAAACCATTGCACGTAGTTGTAGTTCCTGTCTATCACCAGTAGGGGGTGGTCAGTGTCCTGAATAGTCTCCTCCTCCTGCAGGTATCTCCTCCTGGAGGGTGTCGGAGGCTCGGTGGCTGAGCGGAGTCACGTCTTCAGCAGTTTCTTCTACAAACAGCTGAGCAGACGGAGAGCCGCTGGAGAGAACGATGCCCCATCCGTCCCGTAAGAACCTGACATAGACAAGGAAAACAAAAATATCAGAAAGATAATTTTTATTTTGTTCATGTTAGAGCTATAACTATTGTCTCACTGTTTAATCTATAGATTATTTTCCTTGATTCATTTATTTTATATCAGCCAAATGTGAAATCACAATTTCTAAGGTAACATTTATCCTACAGTCCAAAACCCAACAATATTCAGCTCACAGTCATAAATGTGGAAGAAAAACAACGACGAATATTCACATGTGAGATTGTGAAACCAGATGATTCCAGCAGCTTTTGCTTAAAGAACATGATTATCTTAATGGTTGGCTGCGACTGTAGTTGTTATTGCCTTTATAAGTTTGATAGAAAAAGAAGAAAAAGGACACAAGATTTTATAAAACTAGACAAAGGAGACTTGTTTACCAGCGTATTCCTCTGGAGTTTCCAGACATGAGATCACAATTCATATATATTCATAATTTTTTCCCTAACTGTGAAAAACCCAAGCAGAAACCTCCAAGCTGAAAATTAAGCTGGAAACTGCAGTTCTTCAATTGACCATTTAAGACTCCAAAAGTGATTAAAGCCTTTGGAAAGGTGAAAGGACTTAAAAGGGCGAACAAAGACAAAAATGTCTCTCTTTATGCAGACGATGTAGATTTATTTTTATCAAACTGCTTGATCAGTTTACACCTGATAAATATCTTCTAGACTTCATAACCTTCAACTTATCTGCAACACAAATTAAAACATGTTTGTTCATAATAAAATGTTTCGTTCCCCAGTTTGAGTAAAGTACGAAAAGCAAAGTTTTCTTTTTTTGTATTTGATGAAGGAAACTCAAAAAAAAAAAAAGTAATCTTGTCACAGAAAACATTAATGAAATGAAGTCTTGAATCATAAATCAGAGATGGACTCAAGGTTCTTCAGACAGTGAGCCTCCTCTCCATTAATTTAGATCTTCACATGGTGATAGCTTCAATATTATATATTTTTGATCAGTCTGAGCCTTTCTTCTCTGCTTGTTTCTTTATTTTTTCAGTGATCGTGACATGAGGCACCAGAGGGTAAAGACGTGGACCCGCCATGTTGACATTTTCACCAAAGACTTCCTGTTTGTGCCTGTCAATCAAGAGTAAGAATTGTTTTATTCTGGTTGGACAAAGTGACACATTTAAGACAGACGGAAGTCAGTTTGATTAGATTGGATCTTGTGTTTCATGTCATAGAAATGTTTTAGGACTTTATTGGAGGTTAGTTGGAGGTGGAAGTGAGTTTTTACCCTCTGTGACCTACTGAAAGTAAAACGAGTCAACAGAGCTGACCTCAGCTCTTTGACCCAGATTTAAAGACGCCAGTTTGCAGTTATGACCTCTGTTGGGACATTTGATTTAAAACTCTGCAGTCCGACTTGAATTCAAGCACCTCATCACTGCCTTTACCTGCCAACTGGGTGACAGACTGACCGACTCAAGTCACCTCTGCTGAATCATTTCTGATTCTTGTCGATGACTTTACCAGACTTGCTGCTCTCTGCGCTTCATTGTTTCATTAAACTCCCACATTTTACCCAAATCAGTTCAGAGTTTTGGTGGAATATCCTTGACATGTTCCTGCCACTTTAATGTAATTTTTGTGACACACTTGGTTTTATTTCTTCCCTGAGAAAAATAGAAATTGTATTTCTGCACTACTATTGAAACATTTATAACAATAATCAGACTCATCCTGGAAGTTGAACATCCTTCTGTAACGTTTTTATCCCACGAATCGAGTCTATACGGAAACCAAGCACTTTAAACTTAACAGTTTGTTTTTGATCCCCAAATCCTCGATTCGATTTGACTTTCAACGTCCGGTCACGATTAGATTAAATTTGCGATTTTAACTTTTTTCTTTTTTTTTACTGACGACTGTGTCACTGTTAGACTGTCACATGTGGATCAGTAAAGGTCAACAGACCGTTGGTTTTATATCCTGCCAAACTTCTTTAAAAAGATATTTTGAAACAACAGCTTGTTCGTTATCCTAACGTTAGCTTAGATGTGACCCAGCATTTGAAGCTACAGGGTTGGTCATTTGTTTTAATTCTGAAAATGACCCGTCACTGATCTCAAATTGTCATTTAAATTCTGACTCTTATCTTTAAAGAACAGAAAGAAGCAGTAAAACCAACAAACGTCAGCTCACTTCTTCTTGTCTTTTAATTGCTGTAAAGTGTACTCAACACTTCCTGCAGATGTTTCACATTAAAAGACTTCCAGTGGCTCAGAGGGCACCATTTTCTGAAAAAGAATCAGAAAAACTCTCAGCTCAGTTTTATTTTCATTTTTGTTTTCTTAGAGCTCACTGGTTCCTGGTGCTGGTTTGTTTCCCGGGTCTGGAGGAGGTCCAGTACGAGGAGTTTCACAGCCCCACAGGTGAGCTGCTGCTGTTTGTTTTTTGACCCTTGTTTGCCTTCATAGATTAAAATAAAGTGTCTGTGGAAGCTTCAGCGCCTCTCAGCCACAGTAATGTTTAACAGAGCCTCTCTAATCGCCACCAGACGTCTTTGTGTTGGGAAAAGTTTTTGGGTATTTGGGGCACTGGCAGCAATTGTGGGAATAACACATCAGTACACACCAAAAATTAAAGGATTAAATGTTCCAGACGTAAATATCTGCTCCTCTGAAAACACTAAGCTCCAACATTTGGTGTTCCAGTCGAGTTATTTTATCAGTTTTTATCTTCGTCTGTAAATAAACTTTAAAAGAGAGGAAATCTTTTGAATTATTTCCCTTTTGCTGGTTTTGTGTTGAAGAGCAGAGATTTCAGGTTGTTTTGTTCTTGTGTCTCAGGTGGATCAGAGCGAGCTGCAGGAAAACCATCCCTCAGATCACAGCAGCCACCGGTACATTTGCTGTCAGAGCTCTCAGCACTCAGCAGGAGTTTTTTGGTTGTTTTCTTTGTGATACGATGTTCAGGTTTCTGTGTTTGTCTCTGCAGGAGTGCCTTCAGCAGGGCTGTCACAGGGACACGGTGGTAAAGAGGTGAGTCACCTCCAAAAAAAATAATCACGTTCTGACTTCCTGTCTCTGTCAGCTCGTCCTTCTCGTTTTCTGAGCAAAGTGTTTCTTCTTCGTCCACTCCAGGCCGTGCATCCTCGTGATGGACTCACTGAAGCTGTCGTACCACGAGAACGTCTGCAGACTCCTCAGAGAGTAAGTTTCACATCTCTAATCAAGACTAGCCGTCAGTTCGACGAATGTTTCCCAAGTTAAGGAGAAGAAATCGATTTCAGGGGTTTGAATTTAAAGTAACATCATCAGCATGTTTTAGATATGAAAGTTTAGTCTTTGGAAAAGGTAGTTTGAAGAAGGCAACTCATGGTCTGTCACTTTCAGCCACACCACACAGTCTTCACCTTCAGTTACTGTGAGACATTTTGATGAAACAGGAAGTTGTTGCTGAGGGGTTAGAGATGCTCAAACATGTCAACAGTGGCAAATCGTCATGTTTGATATACATTCATAGTTGTGCTTTGAAAAATAGCTCTTTACACCCCTAACTATACCTTAACAAAGGCCCAGCGCTGCTCGCAGCTCCACCTGAAGTTGTTTTGTACATGTGATTCCTCTGGTTGTCTTCAGCTACCTGCAGGTGGAGTGGGCGGTCCGGAGAGGGACGCCTCGTCTGTTCACGTCGGACACCATGAGGAGCTCCAACTGCCGCGTTCCTCAGCAGGACAACAGCAGCGACTGTGGGGTGTATCTGCTGCAGTACGCCGAGAGCTTCCTGCAGGTACAGCAACACCTGAGACTGTTCGGGAAGTACCCAACTGTCATACTCAAGTAAAAGTAAAGATATCGTGTTCAAATATTACTGGTTGAAAATCACCCATATGAGTAGTACTCGAGTAAAAGTCTTAAGGTATCTTATGTAAAATGTACTTACATATCAAAAGTTCCAGTACAAGTAACTGATGCAGCATGATATCTGCAAAGTAACTGTTAGTTAAGTTAGTAACTGTTAGTTAAGTTAGTAACTATTGGTTAAGTTAGTAACTGTTAGTTAAGTTAGTAACTATTGGTTAAGTTAGTAAATGTTAGTTAAGTTAGTAACTATTAATTAAGTTAGTAACTATTGGTTAAGTTAGTAAATGTTAGTTAAGTTAGTAACTATTGGTTAAGTTAGTAAATGTTAGTTAAGTTAGTAAATGTTAGTTAAGTTAGTAACTATTGGTTAAGTTAGTAACTGTTAGTTAAGTTAGTAACTATTGGTTAAGTTAGTAAATGTTAGTTAAGTTAGTAACTATTAATTAAGTTAGTAACTATTGGTTAAGTTAGTAAATGTTAGTTAACTTAGTAACGGTTAGTTAAGTTAGTAACTATTAGTTAAGTTAGTAACTATTAGTTAAGTTAGTAACTATTGGTTAAGTTAGTAAATGTTAGTTAAGTTAGTAACTATTGATTAAGTTAGTAACTATTAGTTACGTTAGTAAATGTTAAGTTAGTAACTGTTAGTTAAGTTAGTAACTATTAGTTAAGCTAAAAGTAAGTTATCAGATAAATGGAGTGGAGTAAAACGTTGTCCTGACGAAGACTTGTACGACCCCGGCTTCACACTAAAATCGAGCTCTCTGATTGGCTCCCCAGAACCCCGTGGTGCACTTCGACCTCCCGTTGCGTTTGGACCACTGGTTTCCGCGGCAACGTGTTCGACAGAAGCGCGAGGAGATCCGGAGTCTGATAATGAGGCTGCACCAGAGTCAGAAGATAGAGAAGTGAAGCGGCGCCGAGCCGAGCCGTTAACTCACCTGTGCAATAAATAATTTATAGTTTTTCTACGTCGTTAAAATGTTTTTACTTTGCTGTCAAACTATTTAAAATGTTACGACAATAAAATTTCTTACAAATGTTTGTTGTTGTTTTTCTTCCTGCCCTCACTGATCTCAGTTCGACCATTCATCGCTTCCTGTTTACAAAATGAAGTGAGAACATTTTCTCAGGAGCGTGTCTCGTATCCTGAAACCAAACTGACTTAAAGCAGGATTTTGATTCGCAGTCAGAATTTCTTTTCTTTTGTTTTTCGTGCTTCCACTCAGTTTTAAAGTTTAAAGTTCAGTCACGGAGGGCTCTTAGTTTGAAACTCCAACTATGGGAAGTGGAAGAAACAACTGAACCCTAAGACCTCGTCCAAAACACATAAATGCTCGTGTGGTTTGGAGAGAAAACTGCTTCCTGTTGGTCTCGTAACGAGCTGAGTCGCTTCAGGAATTCAATGTAAATAAAACTAGGAACAGAATCTGGATTTAATCTCCTCACACTGAGCAAACGATGTACAGGAAGGAACGGGGCAGAAACATTAACAAGAGACGATGGTCCACCTCAGAGACGTGGAAACTAAAAATAAAATGATGAAAGCTTTGACTTTATCTCAGTTATGACATCTGTCAGGTCGCCTCCATTGTTCCCTGAAGACAGAAAGTGTCTTAATGGATCCAACATGTGAAGATTCTCCCCAAAACCAGCTTCAGTTGTTCATCAGGACGCTGCCGACAGAAACATCAGTTACTCCGGTGTAGATCTGTCTTCAACGTGATCAAGTCATCTAAATAAGACCTTTGTTAACGTTAGTGGACCTTTTGTTGTCCTGGACACAGAAGGAACAGCCAGAGAAATCCATGTAGAGAACATTAAGGAAATATGAGTAAAGTAATATTTCCACTTATTTTTGCTGCTTTAAAACAGGAAGAAGAAAACTCTGCTGTCAGTGGAGTCATGATTGATACGACCACTAGAGGGTGCTGTCACGTAAACATTACTGAAACAGCGATGATGGTAACTGAGTACAAACTTTCTGATTGTTTCCATGTTTGCAGACAGTTTTGGAGATTTCCTGATCACACATCACAAACACCTCCATCTCATCACGTCTATGATTCCTAAAACCGTTTGAACCTCTGAACAAGGAGGAAATCTGTCGTTGCAGTGAGAATATTTTAATTTCCAACTTTGTTTTAAGAACTCCACGTCTAAGATCTCGTAAAGTTGTAAAAGCAGAACTTCAGCAAGCGGTTTAAACAAGCTGTTAGTTTGAACGTTTCCAAGACTGCAGATTTGTAAACTTTTAACTAAATATAATTATAAGGATTCAAATCAAGAAGCGAAGTCGCAGCGTAAAACTTCACACTGCAAACAGTTCTGTTAATCATCTGAATCAGAAAATCTACAAATCATTTCCTATTATATATAAAATACTGACTCAGCAGAAGTTAATTAATCATGAATTAATTAGTTAATTGGATCTGTGATATCATCGTCTGTAGTGTTTGTGTAAGCTGAGGTCAGAGGTCATTGGGCTACTATCTGTGTGTGAGTGTGAGTGTGTGTGTGTGTGTGTGTGTGTGTGTGTGTGTTGGGGGGCGGGGCGGGAAGGGGGGGGGCTGGTTTGGTAATCTTTGGGGTCCCCCCTGCCCCCCCCCCCGCTGAGGACCAATCAGCTTACAGTTCATTAACTGTCTCAGACTGGAGGGCGACAGACAACAACACTGGTGGTGATTAACTGATCAGTTTAATGATTATTGATTGAGAACTACTCAACACTGTAAAACACACTGGTTGTAAACACGATTCATTATGAATTACAATTTGCATTTGTTAATCTCAACATGTGAACCAGCTATAAACAGATGAAGAGTTATTTTTGGCTTCATGAGTTTAAACCACGTCTCTAATCACTGACACGTTAATCAATACATCAACAATAAGACCTGATGTTTATGTACGATTACCTTTAGTGTTAATTATGAGAAACGATCGGATACCTGATCTGGCCTTAGTGTGGCCCTGGTCTGGAGGCAGTGTGGTCCTGGTCTGGAGGCAGTGTGGTCCTGGTCTGGAGCCAGTGTGGTCCTGGTCTGGAGCCAGCGTGGCCCTGGTCTGGAGCCAGCGTGGTCCTGGTCTGGAGCCAGCGTGGCCCTGGTCTGGAGCCAGCGTGGTCCTGGTCTGGAGCCAGTGTGGCCCTGATCTGGTCCTATTGTGTGGCCCTGGTCCTATTGTGTGGCCCTGGTCTGGAGCCAGTGTGGCCCTGGTCTGGAGCCAGTGTGGTCCTGGTCTGGAGCCAGTGTGGTCCTGGTCTGGAGCCAGTGTGGCCCTGGTCTGGAGCCAGCGTGGCCCTGATCTGGAGCCAGCGTGGCCCTGGTCTGGAGCCAGTGTGGTCCTGGTCTGGTCCTATTGTGTGGCCCTGGTCCTATTGTGTGGCCCTGGTCTGGAGCCAGTGTGGCCCTGGTCTGGAGCCAGTGTGGTCCTGGTCTGGAGCCAGCGTGGCCCTGGTCTGGAGCCAGCGTGGTCCTGGTCTGGAGCCAGTGTGGTCCTGGTCTGGTCCTATTGTGTGGCCCTGGTCCTATTGTGTGGCCCTGGTCTGGAGCCAGTGTGGCCCTGGTCTGGAGCCAGCGTGGCCCTGGTCTGGAGCCAGCGTGGCCCTGGTCTGGAGCCAGCGTGGCCCTGATCTGGTCCTATTGTGTGGCCCTGGTCTGGAGCCAGTGTGGCCCTGGTCTGGAGCCAGTGTGGCCCTGGTCTGGAGCCAGTGTGGCCCTGGTCTGGAGCCAGTGTGGTCCTGGTCTGGAGCCAGTGTGGCCCTGGTCTGGAGCCAGTGTGGTCCTGGTCTAGAGCCAGTGTGGTCCTGGTCTGGAGCCAGTGTGGTCCTGGTCTGGAGCCAGTGTGACCCTGGTCTGGAGCCAGTGTGCAGTGTGGCCCTGGTCTGGAGCCAGTGTGGCCCTGGTCTGGAGCCAGTGTGGCCCTGGTCTGGAGCCAGTGTGGTCCTGGTCTAGAGCCAGTGTGGCCCTGGTCTGGAGCCAGTGTGGCCCTGATCTGGAGCCAGTGTGGCCCTGATCTGGTCCTATTGTGTGGCCCTGGTCTGGAGCCAGTGTGGCCCTGGTCTGGAGCCAGTGTGGCCCTGGTCTGGAGCCAGTGTGGTCCTGGTCTGGAGCCAGTGTGGTCCTGGTCTGGAGCCAGTGTGGTCCTGGTCTGGAGCCAGTGTGGCCCTGGTCTGGAGCCAGTGTGCAGTGTGGCCCTGGTCTGGAGCCAGCGTGGCCCTGGACAGTGAGGAGGTCATGTTTTGCCCCAGCAGCCGTAGATTTGGCTAATCTGAGCGATGGGAGGTGAAGATTAGACAGATTTAGGCCCTCCATGAAGCCTTCATCCCGCTTCCCAAAAATAATCTGAGTGAGTCCTCAAGACGGAAAACTGATCCTGACTCTCTGCTGGAGGCCGACTCTGAAATACAACCTCCGTCCAGGAAACAGGAAGAGTTTGAACAATTGAAGAACAATTACAGTCACAGATGCAACATTCGTATATGTGACAAATACTTTTAGACGTTTGTGGAATAAGAATTTTCCCGTCTTGGTTTCATGTTTCCTCTGCGCTGGCTTCGTTAATCCCATTATCCAATAAAAGATGTCTGCCATTGTTGACAGTGTGCTGCAGCGGGGGGTCACAGTCTGGACCAGGATGAGTTTAATTATAGAAAACCACCCGAGTGAAGCTCTTCAGTCTGTTGTGAAGGTTCAGGTGTATCCTGAAACAACAGAGGAAATAATTATAATCACAATCTCATCTGGAGACTTCAGCAACATTTTTGTCAAGTCACAAATGAAAGTGTGTTTAAGGTTTGTTATGACTTCACATGTAAAATCATTTCATTTTCATATCTTAACATTTCAGCTCACATGTACATTCACTTCATTCAGTTCAGTTCATATGGCAGTTAAAGTTTTGTTGACCAAAGAAAGAGAAAATCTTACAGAATATTGTTGCTGTCCTATCAAAACCACGTATCTCCAGTTTTGGTGATTTTGATTTCATTTGTCTGATAAACTGAAGGATAAATAATAATAATATATAACGTGACCTCTGTTTTCTTTATATCTGTTTAGTTCCTCACCTTTAAACTGATGTAGTGAAAATGGACAGCACTTTGCTGTCACCTTTGACCTTTAAGGCTTAATGTGACCTTGCAGCTCGTTCAGGTAATCCACGAGATCAGTCGCCGTAACGACCACCTGGCTGCTTCTCGCCGCCTCCGACCGTGAACTGGGCTGGAGTCTAATTCAATCTGAGCTCAATCCAAAGCCCAAAAACTGCTCCGACTGGGCTTGTTGGTTGTTATTATGACTCTGAACATCTTGTTTTTATTTATTGTTTTGTTATTTTTTATATTTGAACCTTTTCGTCGACCTTCCTCACACATGAGCGTCTCGTGAACTTACTGTTGTCTCTAATTTGTGATATTTGGTTAAGTGAGTAAAATCGTTCATCCAGTGCAAGGAGCAGTTCCAAGGGTCAGGAGCAGTTAATTCATATTTTTATTGTTTTTTATTGTATTTTATTGTTTTATAGCAATTTTCAATTTATTTTGGGGGGTCTCAACAACAACCAACAATCTTCCAGTAAATTAAGTTTTGTTAAAAAAACCACCAAGTTTATCAAAGTAAAACTTTAAATAATCGTTCACAGCCTGGTGCGTTATTTAAACATTTGATGAATGGTTGATAACAGTCTGAGGTAGTTTTATTAATGTACACAGTGTGTGGTTAAATATTGTTACAGCTGTAATACTTAAAAATACATAAATACTTCTATAGCACAGATCCGCCTGCATTGTGTGTTATTAAACATTTATTGCATGTTTATATGCTGCGTAAGAATTCTAAGAATATTAGTTAGTTATGAATAATTTAGTCTGTAAATTTGAAGATTTGAAGACATTTGAAGATTGTTGTGCTTCGCCTACACTGGTGAATCATGGGAAATGAAGGTGTGAGCCTCTGTGGCAGCGTGCAGGTAGAATCACGTCCATCCTGCATCAAAGCTCCAACATTGATTTCAGTGTTCTCCTGGCTGACCTGATGTTGTTGGTCCTCAGTGTTGGTCTCTGTGCGACGTAATCGTCCTGTTTGTTTGATTTCCTTTGAGCAACAATGAGCTGTTACACTGGAGCACCGCGGCTCTGACACTCATCCACTCCAGCAGCTTAACAAATAGGATTAGAGCAAAGAGAAAAAATCTCCCCCGCAAAGTCCCATCTGCTCACCTGAGAGCAGCCCGGCGACGCGTCAGGACCGTCCCGAGCTCCGGACAAGACCTGTCCACTGTGTTTCCTGTTTGATTCTGACGAAGGCCGAGTGACCCGGTGGATGGACGACAGTGAGCAGGAGCCGCTGATGAGCTGAGAAGAGTCCGAGCTGGACGTTCAGATTCTCTGAGAATGACGAGAAAGTGTGGGAGACTGGCGCTGTGGGCGCTGGGAGCTGTGCTGCTGTCAGGATACATGTGCATGGAGACAGGTCTGTACCACAACATCAGAGTAACGTTATTATAACGTTATTATAGCGTTAGTATCAGGATATTAACAGATGTGTTGTCACTCAGTGCTGAACCAAGTACCAAAACATCAGAGTAAACTACTTCCATAACATGACTCCTGCTTTGTGTATTTAAAAGTAAAAGTACTGCAGTACTGTCAGCTTCATGTAGTAAAAAGTACAGCAGTACTGTCAGCTTCATGTAGAGAAGTACAGTAGTACTGTCAGCTTCATGTAGTAAAAGTACTGCAGTACTGTCAGCTTCATGTAGAGAAGTACAGTAGTACTGTCAGCTTCATGTAGTAAAAGTACTGCAGTACTGTCAGCTTCATGTAGTAAAAGTACTGTAGTACTGTCTGCTTAATGTAGTAAAAGTACTGCAGTACTGTCAGCTTCATGTAGTAAAAGTACTGTAGTACTGTCTGCTTAATGTAGTAAAAGTACAGTAGTACTGTCAGCTTCATGTAGTACAAGTACTGTAGTACTGTCTGCTTCATGTAGTAAAAGTACTGCAGTACTGTCAGCTTCACATAGTAAAAGTACAGTAGTACTGTCAGCTTCATGTAGTTAAAGTACTGCAGTACTGTCAGCTTCATGTAGAGAAGTACTGCAGTACTGTCGGCTTCATGTAGAGAAGTACTGCAGTACTGTCGGCTTCATGTAGAGAAGTACAGCAGTACTGTCAGCTTCATGTAGTAAAAGTACAGTAGTACTGTCAGCTTCATGTAGAGAAGTACTGCAGTACTGTCAGCTTCATGTAGAGAAGTACAGTAGTACTGTCAGCTTCATGTAGTAAAAGTACTGCAGTACTGTCAGCTTCATGTAGTAAAAGTACAGTAGTACTGTCAGCTTCATGTAGTAAAAGTACTGCAGTACTGTCAGCTTCATGTAGTAAAAGTACTGTAGTACTGTCTGCTTAATGTAGTAAAAGTACTGCAGTACTGTCAGCTTCATGTAGTAAAAGTACTGTAGTACTGTCTGCTTAATGTAGTAAAAGTACAGTAGTACTGTCAGCTTCAAGTAGTAAAAGTACAGTAGTACTGTCAGCTTCATGTAGTAAAAGTACTGTAGTACTGTCTGCTTCATGTAGTAAAAGTACTGCAGTACTGTCTGCCTTATGTAGTATCAGCAGTAACTGTACTTAGTTACTTTCACAGCTTTCACTGAACGTCTCTGAGAGTTTTCTGGTTTTCGGTCGTAGTTACCACTGGTGACCTGAACGTGGATCAGGAGGAGCTTGGAGAACGTGTGGGCGAGTTGTCGGTGGACTCCAATCAGCTTCTATACAGACGACACGCTGCTCTAACTCGAAGAAAAAGGAATATCTTGTTTCCCAGTGGAGTCAAACTCTGCACTCAGGAGACCTTTGACGAGGCTGTGGCCAACCACCACAGCTACTTCCACCTCAGAGGTATGTCGGTTCCCTTTAGCTTCCTGGTTCTTTCTCTTCACATGAGCAGAAATTCCCTTTTGTCCACGTGTTTCTTTAACACTTCAGGTGTTTCACTGAAGCGCCTATCCAAACAGACTTACAAGCTTAAAGTCACAGTCTGTTGTCATTAAAGGCAGCCGATCCCACAGAGGTCAGAGGTCAGCAGAGCCAGATTCACTGCAAAAACACGACCTTCTTAACAAGTCACGTAGTCTCTGGGACAAGCTTTCATATGTTTTACCCCTTCAGAGTCAGGCCTCAAATAAAAGTTGCTTGACTTGCCACCGGTCCTTTGTCATTGGAGCAACCAGCCCCAACCCTCACACTCAGCAGTATTTAAACCATATAACTGTCACCTTCTTTAAACACACTGTGAAGTACTAATTACGTTTCACAGTGTTTGTTGGACACTTTAAAATGTTGTGTAATTTGGAAACTATGTCATTTCTAAAACACCTGCGTGACCACGTCAAATGTTTGTGGAATTTCTATCAAAAAGCTGATCAAAAGCTGATGTGGAAACGTGGAAGTTTTTATTCAATGTGTGAAAAGCAAATTACTTTGTGACATTTTCTTTTCACATGTTAAATTGTGTTTCAGATGTGAAAATAGCCAAATGGCTGTGAAATTATGTAAACATGGAATTCGCATGTGAACATTTTAATTTTCTTTTCACATTGAAAAATTTATTTTTGAGCTAGCAGCACTGTCAGTACGTAGCCGCAGCCCTGCTTTTAATGGAGGTTAACGTTACTGTTGGTCGGCTATAAATAACTTGTTAAGCTCTGAATACAGCACATTTACTGGCAGGCCTGTGTTTTGTCTATTACATTACCTGTATTTCTTTTTAAAGATATATTAATATATATGCTAACACTTTTATTTGGAGAAAACAACTGGATTTCAGTTTGAAACATTGAGTTTGAGTTTGTGAGCACCCTAAACCTGACAACTCACCACATTACGGGGACCCTCTTCAGTTATGGGGACCTCATGTTCAGGACTTGCGTTTAAGTTGTATTTAGCCTCTGATTTGATAATAATATGTTTATGTGTGTGTTTTAGTGTGTCAGGAGACGGTGTGGGAAGCCTTTAAGATCTTCTGGGATCGGCTGCCAGAGCGGGAGGAGTACCAGGACTGGGTCGGTCGCTGCATGGACGGCTCCGTCAGCGTCAAAGATATCGGCAGCTTCTTCAGCCAATCAGAAGAACACACCAGCCTAATCAGGAATGTGAGTAACACCATTGTTATGTTTTAATTATAATGTCGGGTACATGATTACAGCCAACAATGTGAGAACGCTGACCTCTCCGGGTTTTTGTGATTGTTTGTTTCATATTTCAATAAAAGTGACAACATTTATTTGTTCTTGTGCTTTTGTTTGTGGAAGTCGTAAACTGCGGTAATTTTCTTTGCTGACGATGTGTTGCTTTCTTTCAGAGAGTTGCCATGGCGGCTGCGGTGAACAGGTCAGTTTAAAACTCTTGCTTTGTTAGAAAGTTACATGTTCTTGTGTTCTTGTGCTGGTGTTCATGAACCTATAAAAAAATGGCAAAATATTGATTTAACAGTCATTTAGTGACATGTCTGATCTCTGAATCATCTTCCTTTCAAATGCGTGAAAACTAATTCTGACAGTCGGGTGAGACAGAATCTTGTGAAAAAGTCTTTTTTATTTAAAATTTGCCTTCTTTTTGTTACAATCTGACATTGGATGTTCACTGCTTCATTTTGTCAGTTTTTATTGTCAGACAGTTAGAAATAAACATGGTATTTCTTTCTTTCCATGCAAGATAGAAACTAGTAAATAACTTTTAAAACAAGATAAGAAATCTCATATTTCCAATTCTAAGAAATAATTTAAAATCTTGGCAAACGTTTTGCAGTGGATGTATCAAGATGTTTTGCTGTCATTTGAATCCTTATAATGTTATTTTCTGGCAAATGTTTCTTTTTAAAAATCTGCCAGTTTTGAAAATATTCAAACTTATTTTCAACACAGAACAAAAGTAAAGTATTTTCTAGAATCAAGTACATTTTTATGGATTGTAGAGCTGCACTTTTATGTCACTCATTTCTATAAAATTCAACAAGTTAATTTCTATTCTAAAGACAGATTTCCCCCTTATTCTGAAGAAAAGGTTTTAAGGGATCAATTACAGATTTTTGTGATGTACGGAGGGGTCCAAAAGTCTGAGACCATGCAAACCTGGAAATAATCAGAAAGTCTGAGGATTCAGAAGACAAAGAGGGTTTTTCTCATCGTCTCATCACATCTAGACTAAAGGTCTCACAGATACAGAATTTACTGAATAAACAACACAAGAGTCCAATCAGCAGTCGTCCTGTCAGAAGGCAGTTTCTAAACCACTTCTCAGGAAGGAAACAAGGACAAACACTTGGGCTGGGCTCAGAAATACCAGAATCTCACAGATGGCGTCAGATAATCCTTAAGTCTTGTAACTGGTTAAATATTCTCACCACTGTTTCACGTGTTTTAAGGAGGATGCCACTCAGACATGACACCAAATTAAGTGACCTGTTAAAGGTTTTTGCAGCAACATCTCTGTGTTATGAATGAAAGTGGTTGTGTTTTGACACCTGTGCTGTGTTTCATCACCTGCTGCAGTGTGCCCATCACCTCAGGCCCTCCTCCATGCAGGTAGGCCTGATACCACCAAACACCAAGCTACCTACCAGGGTGGCCTGCAGTCAGCTCAGCAGGAAATTAATCAAAATTGCATTTATCAAAAAGCTGAGGTTATTGAATACCAGGCAAATATCCCAAAACTGCATTAACACCAGGAGGAAATTTTAAGAGGTCAAATGACTCTGACCCACAAACATAGGAAGTGCTTTGCTGCTTTGCTGCTCGCTCAGCCAGACGCCGAGGAGCTGAACTCCAGCCTGTTTGTGTACAAGATGCTCGTTTGTTGTCTTTGCTTTGTTTGGCTTGTTGTGGTTTCTGTTAACGCGCACTGTAAAAGTGCCTCCGCCCGATGGCTGCATTTTAATGAATTTAGAGGGGAATGCCAACTATTTTAAGGATTCACAGATGTTTTGACAGCGAACAAGACTGGAAGTTTGTTTGGTGTCTGTGAGAAAATGTTAGAAACCATGACTCTGGTGTGATGACTTGTTCTCCTATTGTTTTATCAGCTTTTAATGAGTTTTGTGATGTGAAACACAAACATGAAAGACATTTTAAAAAAAGTGAAATCTCCCCTTTAAAAATCATTAAAAGAGCTACAGCCTGCTTTTGCTCAGCAGTGCATGAATCCATGCTGCTGATGTTTCTGTTCTGAACAACAAAGACCATTTATTACTTTCTTTCTATATTATTCCTTGAGTATGTTGAAAATGTTTTACTTTTGCAGCGAAATTCTGAGGAAGTTAAGAAAGTATTTAACAGTTTATTTTATTTTGCTCCTCTCAGTGTTTGATTTCCAAAACAATAATACAAGACGCTTAATACATTTGCCCAGAGTTTAACTGCATATTTAGCTGACATTAGTAGCATGCTATGCTAGCTGTGTAACATATAAAGTGCTTGCATAACGTTAGTGGTTCAAATGTCATTTAACAAAATATTTTTTAAAAATGGCAACAATCTCCTTATTTGTCTGTCGCCATGTCCTGTTTATTAGCTTCTCTCTCACGTTAGCAGTGGTGTTTACGAACACTAGGGGTCGTATGTCTGTGATTACGAAACAAGACAAAACTGTGTAAACGAGGCGTTACGTCAATAACTTAATTTTTATGCTTAAAAAGCATTGATTTATTACATTAATTATTAACTGTCCTGTGAAATCTTTATATCTTAAAACTTCTTGTGTCCTAAAAGGAACTTTGGTTTCCAGTCGATTCATTTTTTACATGATCAATACTCAGCTTTTTAACAAATCTTGAAATATTCCAGATTTTTTATACGTCATTGGAATTATTCAAGTTTTAAAGCCAGTGATGCAGTTCAACGTCAGTTTTTCAACATCCAGCATTCAAACTGAAATTCCATTCTCTAGTTATTAAGAAGTAAAAATATTGAAGTAACTCTTACTTACTAAACAATCTTCTGTAACCACCATATTTCTGCTTGAAAGTAGTGATTGATTAATTGTTTTTGGATTGATCGACTAAATCTGACAAACTTAAAGTCACCACATTTGGACATATACCTGGTTTCTACTGGACATAAACACGCTGCTGCTTTCATAACCTGTAAATCCGAAATCTTTGCAGTCATGGGTGCAGTGTTCAATCCCTAATCGTAAAAAGAAACAAAAAACAGTTAATGCAGATGAATTAATTGACTTCAATACAACGATTATACTGATTCATTCTTGAATGTTAAATTGGTGGTAAACTTGTTTCTGTGATGAGGATTCGACTTCTGTTCACCATAAATTTGTAATTTTTCTACAATTACAATCAGAAAAAAAGCCTGAAATTCAGATTTGATGACACATACAAAAAAAAAAATTGAACAAGAGACTTAAAAACTCAGGATTTTCTGTTACAGAGATAACTATTTGAGATAAATCGGCCAACAACAACAAACTGCTGCAAGCTTCCTCTGTCTGTCAGCTGGTTTGGTTTGTTTTCTTAACATTGTCTTTTTGTCTTTCTACAGCTCTGAAACATCGACTGTCCAGACAGGAGAGTCGGTGACTCTACAAGGTAAACTCACACCTGAAGCTCACTCTGACATGTTTAGTTTGGTACTTGTAAACTTGAAAACATAGAGAATAATCCATTTCAGTTTGAGACTAAGATATAAACTTTATAATCTACTCTTTCTTTTAAAACGCTCAAATTAAAGGAGAATTCAGGATGAATGGATTCCTTATCTATCATTTTAACAAATATGACCTGATTGATATGATTTCATTCTGTTGTCTTCACTTTGAAAGCTACAAAGCATTATTTGTTTTATCAAAGACTGAAATTATTTTAGATTTAATTAATTTTGTAGATGTTTTTATCCAGAATGACATGCAGTAAGTTCAGTCAGCCTCGACAGGAACAACAGTTCAATATTGTTAAAACAACTCAGCCAGAAAGTAAAACTCAGTCATCATCTCCTCCTGATGATATAAAGTCAGGTGAAGTAGATAGATAGATAGTCTGTACATACATGAGTACACTGCAAACAAGTGCTAAAAGCTAATTCAGCAAAGTTTTAATAAATTTTTTGAGTTTTTTTGTTCTCGTTTTTCTTTTTTAAATCATCTCCAGCTGCTTCAGTTGTTTAGCAGAATGCTGCAATTCTGTTTTACTGTGAAGCTCCAGAAATGTTTTGTGGACAGTTTTGGGTGTACTGTTCCTTTAAGAGAAAACATTTTACAGTAAGTCTTGTTAATATATTCATTTTGAAATGCATTTAATTAAATGTTTGACCTGAAGCTTTTCAAATTTGACAATTGGTACAAATGTTAATTGTAAAGACTTCAGTTAAAGTTAGCAGAGGATCTGTTTCATTAAGGGATTTTATCTGACAGCAGGTGATTATAGTGTTGTGATGCCCGCTCAGTGACCCATCCAAAGTCTTTTATGACCTCATGATGGGTTGTGACCACAAAAACAGTGGTTGTAGAAACCGACAGTAAATTACTGTATGAGTTCGCTGTCAGCAGCAGTCCCTCACCTTACACCCAAATCTGTCTTACGTGAGGAAGGAGTGGGTGCAGGAGGCTGATTTCCGTCACACGCTCTGCTCTCAGAATAGATCTGTAAGCCTATTTACAGGCAGCAGTCTGGTCAATGAAGGGAGGCTGGATGGAGGGCCAGCAGCAGAGATGTAGACGTGACTGAGTTACTGCAGGACAAGTATCAGGGTTAGTGAGATCACAGCTGCAGGCGGCTGTTCTGTGGACTAAGTGACCAGTGCATCAAGCACTACCCTCTGCAAAAGAGTCTGAAGCAGGAATGTGAAAGTACCATCAAAGAGTTCTGGTTTTAGAGACTTTCTATAGATGTGAAAAATTAGTTGGTCTAGGGGATAACCAATCAGAGTTCACAGCTGGGATACAGATGAAAGTTATTTTATTTTCTATCGTCTCAATTATGTCATTTTATCTATATTTTGACAGGGGGAGGTGGCGTCATCAGATCGGAGACAATCGCAATGGATCAGGATGACCTTCCACCAGGCTTTGAGGTCACTGCTTGGACTCCTCCACTCTCTGCAACCAAAGGGTCGGTACATCAAGCTGCAACACCTTCGACTGAGATTCCTGTGGGTCTGACCCCTGAACCTGCAACACCAGAGGACACTGGAGGGGGTATCACTTCAGAGAGTCCACTGTTGGTCATCACCAATCCAGAGGTTCCCTTAGAGTCTGAAGAAGTACATGTTGAGGACACTGTGGAGACTGTGGAGGTTGCTGACTCTGTTACCCTGGAGGCCTTTGATGGGATTGTTGAGGAAGACAAAACTGTCCCAGAAAAAACAGAAGATGAGGAGACTGTAGTGAAAGATGACAAGATCCTAGAGATTATTCCTGAAGATGTGGATGTACTTGATTCTGAGGTGATTCAAGAAGTCTCCCCAAAAGGTGAGGAGCCCCCCTCAGAGGCTGTGGCTGAAGAGGTCATCACAGAAGCTACTGCTGTGGTTCTTGCAAAGCCCACAATATCTGCTACAGAAGCTGTCACACTGGAAGAATTAGGGCAGGAAGTATCCCCGGAGCCTGCTGCTGAGGCTCCATCAGAAGCCGGGATAACTGTCGAGATCCTTGTGGACACTTCTTTGGATATCACCTCAGATGTAGCCTTGACTGATGAGATTGTAGAGGAACGCACTGAGGATTCACCAGAGCTGATTGATGAAACAGTACCAGCAGGGCCTGTATTAGTTGAGGCAGCAATTCTTGAAGAATCTGGAGGTGAAATACAGAAGCCGCCTGCAGAACATCCTTCAGAGGCTGCTGTAGAAGTTAGCCATGATGAAACCAAAGTCAGCACAGATGCCACTCCGACTGTATTTCTGATAACAGAACCAGATTCAGAAGAAGAGGCTGAAATAATTATGAGTGTGACTCCAGAACAACAAGAGTCTGTCTCGGACATAGAAGCTGAGGTTCCCTCTCAAGGCTCCATTCTGACTACAACAGACAAGATAGCAGTAGAAGTTAGTAAAGATGTTGGTGAGGACAAAGCACCAGAAGACAAATTAATGGCTGAGGACACTTTTGAGCTGGTTGTAGATGACCAAGACGAAGACTTCTCCTATGTGACTGAGGAGGCACCACCAAATACTACAGTGGGTGAAATGGGGGCAACAGAGGAAGATATACCTGTGGAGGAAGAAAGAGACCTAGAAGTAAAAGTAGATGAGATAACTGAAGCAGCTGTTAAAGTGGAATCTGCTGAGGTAATAATGCCAGAAACAGATGAAACAGCAGCAGACGAAGATGTCGCTGTGGCAAAAGGGGAAATGGTAGAAACAGCAGTGGAAACAGAGGAGGCAACAGTTCCCGAGGATGGAGTAGAAGCTCCGGTACATACCACAACAGCAGAAGAAGAACCAGCTGAAGCTGCGATAGAAACAACCATCATTCAAGAAGGGCCAGTTAAGACAATTGATGAGACGACTGAAGAAACAGAGGAAACAATTGAGGCCCCAGGAGAACCAATCGAAGGTGCAGAAGAAACACCCGAGACACCTATAGAACCCATAGAGAAAGGAGGAGCAGATGGAACTGAAACTGCAACACCTGTAGAAGAAACTGTAGGAATAGTAGAGCCTACTGGGGGTGCTTCACAAGAAGCAGAAGTAGTACAAGAAACTGCAACAGAGTCTGAACCCACAAGTGAACCAGAACAAGAAACAGAACTCATGGAAGAACCCACAGAGGAGTCCACAAAACCCCCAGGAGTACAAGCACAAGAAGTGGAACCTGTTGAAGAAACCGCTGAAGATACAGAACCAACAGGAGCACCAGCACAAGAAGTGGAACCTGTCGAAGAAACCGCTGAAGATACAGAACCAACAGGAGCACCAGCACAAGAAGTGGAACCTGTCGAAGAAATTGCTACAGAACCAGAACCAACAGGAGCACCAGCACAAGAAGTGGAACCCGTAGAAGAAACCGCTGAAGATACAGAACCAACAGGAACACCAGCACAAGAAGTGGAACCTGTCGAAGAAACCGCTGAAGATACAGAACCAACAGGAGCACCAGCACAAGAAGTGGAACCCGTAGAAGAAACCGCTGAAGATACAGAACCAACAGGAGCACCAGCACAAGAAGTGGAACCTGTCGAAGAAACTGCTACAGATACAGAACCAACAGGAGCACCAGCACAAGAAGTGGAACCCGTAGAAGAAACCGCTGAAGATACAGAACCAACAGGAACACCAGCACAAGAAGTGGAACCCGTAGAAGAAACCGCTGAAGATACAGAACCTACAGGATCACCAGCACAAGAAGTGGAACCCATAGAAGAAACCGCCGAAGATACAGAACCTACAGGAGCACCAGCACAAGAATTGGAACCCGAAGGAGAAACAGCTGAAGATACAGAACCTACGGGAGCAACAGCAGAAGATGTGGAACCTATAGAAGAAACCGCTGAAGATACAGAACCTACAGGAGCACCAGCACATGAAGTGGAACCCGTAGAAGAAACCACCGAAGATACAGAACCAACAGGAGCACCAGCACATGAAGTGGAACCGGTAGAAGAAACCGCTGAAGATCCAGAACCTACAGGAGCACCAGCACAAGAAGTGGAACCCACAGAAGAAACCGTCGAAGATACAGAACCTACAGGAGCACCAGCACAAGAAGTGGAACCTGTAGGAGAAACCGCCAAAGATACAGAACCTACAGGAGCACCAGCACAAGAAGTGGAACTCATAGAAGAAACCGCTGAAGATACAGAACCTACAGGAGCACCAGCACAAGAAGTGGAACTCATAGAAGAAACTGCCAAAGATACAGAACCTACAGGAGTACCAACACAAGAAGTGGAACTCATAGAAGAAACCGCCAAAGATACAGAACCTACAGGAGCATCAACACAAGAAGTGGAACCGGTAGAAGAAACCGCCGAAGATACAGAACCTACAGGAGCACCAGCACATGAAGTGAAACCAGTAGAAGAAACCGCTGAAGATACAGAACCTAAAGGAGCACCAGCACAAGAAGTGGAACCCGTAGGAGAAACCGCCGAAGATACAGAACCTGCAGGAGCACCAACACAAGAAGTGGGAGCCATAGAAGAAACCGCCGAAGATACAGAACCTACAGGAGCACCAGCACAAGAAGTTGAACCTGTAGAAGAAAATGCAGAAGAAGCAGAAAAAGATGCTGAGGAGTCACCAGAACCAATGGGAGAGCCAGTACAAGAGGTGGAACTTGTTGGAGAGATTCCAAAAGAGACAGAACCCACCAGAGAACCAGCACAAGAACCAGAGGTTGTAAAGGAAGTTGCAGAAGAGACAGAACCTACCAGAGGACCTGCACAAGAAACAGAACCTGAAGTAGCAACCAATGAGTATAAAACAGATCTTACCATAAAGTCTGGAGATGAAGCACAAGAAAAAGAAGAAGAAGATGAAGAAGAGGAGGCAACTTCTGAGGAGATAACAGTGGAAGAAGTTGGTGTTGCTGAACCAGAAGCAGAAGGATCTGAAGCAGAAGTTGCAGAGGAAGAAGTCCCAGAGACTCTCAATGAAACCCCTCCAGAGTCTGATGAAGAGATCACTCCAGTCATTGTTGTTGTTCCAGAAGACACAGAGGGTTTAGTGCCTGGGACTGAAGTGGAGGAAACTCCTGAACCAGAGGTAATGGTGGAACATCCACAAGACTCTGAGGTAGAAATACCACAAGAAACCACAAAGAGTACTACACAGATTGTGGAGCCTGGAAGTGAAGTTTCAGGCGATGTTGAGAAAGAAATTGTCCCAGAGGCTCCGAGTGAAACATCTCCAGAAGTTGTGACTGATGTCCATCCAGGTTCGACCCCAAAAACTGAGGTCACCCAAGAGTTTCCTGATGAACCTGTCCTCAAGGTTTCCCCTGAAGAGGACGGTGTCCAGGTTGTCCCAGCAGAAGTTGAGGGTATCACCTCAGATGTTACAGCTGAAGGTACAGATGCAATCATGACAGAGGCTCCTGTAGAAGCCACATCTGTGTCTATCGATGAAATCATCCCAGACACTGTTGTGGAAGTCACAGAGAATACCGAAGGTACTGCAGTGGATGAAACTGAGGAGCCCACCCACGGTGCCTCTTTAGATGCCACAACTAAGTACGTAGCGGAGTACAACAATGGAAACTTCCCTGATCTAACAGAGAGGACTTTTGATATAGATGACAATTTACTTGGAAACAACGGCTTTGGGCTGGAGGATGAGAAGGAGAACGTGGTAAGGAAACAAGGTCTTTGATTGATTGAAATCTTTATTTCGAACATTTACATTGTTTTTGTTTTTCGATAAACAAACAAACCAACAGAAGAGTAGCGCATATGAAAACAGGCAATTCTAATGACATGTTCAAGACAGAGTGGGAAGAAATGTGAATTTATCTAATCCCACCCCCGTTCCATTAATCTTTAGCTAATAATTCAGCATAGCTTCCTTATTTAATCATTACTTATGAATACATAAATAAATGTGTATACATATGTATACACACCGATCAGCCACAACATTAAAACCACTGACAGGTGGCGTGAATAACATTGATCATCTCATCACAATGTGATGTTCTGCTGGCAAACCTTGGGTGCTGGCATTCATGTGAATGCCACTTGACACACACCACCCATCCAAACACTGTTGTGGACCAAGTACACCCCCTCATCAGAACAACTCTACCCGATGGCAGTGGCCCCCCAACAGGATAATGTGCTCTGACACACCGCAAACACTGCTCAGGAACAGCTCGAGGAACACAATAAAGGGCTCGAGGTGTTGACCGGACCTCCAAATTCCCATGATCCCAATCTGATCAAGCATAAAACGCCCTGGTGCCAGACACCACAGGACACCCTCAGAGGTCTTAAGTCCATGTCTTGACAGGTCAGAGCTGTTTTGGCTGCACAAGGGGAACCTTCACAATATTAGGCAGGTGGTCATAATGTTATGCCTGATCGGTGTATATACAGAAACATACAAACATGCAAATAAATATAATTCATAACCAAAAATCTCCTGCAAAATATAATTTATCAACCATTATCTTATTTATTACAGCTTATATATTGATTTACTTTGTCTTCTATAAACATGTACTGTTCCCATAATTGATTATATATGTTATAATGATTTAAGTATGTATTCTCCAGCATCTACTTACCCCTCACCATACATATCTACATATTTACATATATATACCTATATATACACACATACATACACACACACACATATGTATACATATATATGCATATATACCCACTTTCCTTTCTGCAAAACAAAAATAAATAAGTAATTGACTAAAAAAATGACCAAAGAATACAAATAACATCATACTAGGTTCAGTTGTAGAATGCCTGATTGTCAGCTGACAATTATCAGTCAATACGATCTACCAAATACCAAACATATGTGTTCCCTGCACAGATTGGTAACGAGATAGACGACACCTTGCTGTGGCCCCCAAGGCCCCTGAAGGATCAGGTGGTGGAGCTGAGCATCAAGCTGAGAGGAGAAACCTACAACGACGCGTTGAGAGACCCGGGCAGCTTCCACTATCAGCAACTGGCCAGACACTTCATGCGCAGGGTGAGATAATCTTTTCACGGTGTCTGAACATGTTGACCAGAGTGGTTTCCCACGTTTAAGCACAGTAAAGGTTGAGGACTGAAGTAAACACACAGGGAATACATACTTTCTTTACATGGTGGCTTAGTGGTTGGCACTGTCGCCTCACAGAAAGAAAGTCCTGGGTTTGATTCCTGGCTGAGGCAGGACTTCTTTTTTGTTTTTGTAAACAATGATTTCATATTCTTGCTCTTAATGTCACAGCCACTTCATAAGATGTAGTTTACAGACCTAATTTTCCTGTAAATCTGATGGTGGTGATGGTGATCTGATGGTGACTTACTGACATTTAAGCATACACTTTGTTAGGTGTAAGGTGTCCAGCTAACTTACAGCATTCACTATGTCGAGTAAAGCTTCAGGCTCCCTCTTTATTTTGTTGAAATATGGATAATTAGTAAATGAGTACCAACATGTAAACAGTTAGAAAATAAAATATTACATCATCTCTGAGGTTAAACTTATAAACTGAACTGAAATGTTTTTCCCGACCTCGATACATAGGCTCTGGTGCCTACGCATCAGGCACCAGAGCCACAGCTCTGCAGGAGAGACACAGATGATTCTCATTGTACAGAGAAGATAATATTTTTCAGTCCACATTGTTGTCATCATGTTATTCTGGAGAAAAAGATGATGCAGTGAGCTGTGGTCGGGCTATCAGCCAAGTGTTGTGATCTCTGTGGTTCCTGTCCTCCTTTTCTTTACTCCTTTCTGTCATTTCTCCTCTGTTACTCCTCTCTGACGTCCAGGATGCACACTCATTACCAAATTGACTTGCTTGCGGTTTCCTGCAAACTGCAGACTCAGGAGTTGGGCTCTGGTTTAAAGGCCTCGCCTGTTTTTCACGCATTAAGGATCTTCACGCTTTAAAGCTCAGTTTCCTCGGCCCTGCCAGCTTTCAGCTATACGACCCGCTGAGGCAGAAACAGAGCTGGAAAACTTCAGAGAACATACAGAATACGAGCAGTGACTCACTGCAAGTTGGTGGAAAAACACACCGTGCCAGGAAAGCAGAGTGTCGGTGTGTTCCCGTACCGCTGGGAGCTTTTCAGGCTCCGCTCCACTGTTAGTGACGCGGGAAGCCAGTTTATGGTTTGAATATCGGGGTCAGGGTCATTAATGAGGGAATATGAAGTGGATAACAGGGCTAATAGAAACAGCAGGAGTTCGGCTGCAGCAGAGAGAAGAGTGGAGGCAGGAGAGTGCAGCCACGGGCCAGCGAGACCTGAAAAATGTAGATTTTTATTACAAATTCAAGACATCAGCAGCATTTTTAAACAACTGGGATCAAACTAAATTAATTTAACATCATACATGTCTGTGTCACTGCAGGCCGGTTGAAAAATACAAAAAATGAGACTATCTATCACATGTTTAAATATTAAGAATGTCTTGATTTTTATGTTTTTTTATTGAGATTATTTGACTTTGTCTTTTAAAAATGTCATGTTGTGATTCATTTCCTTAATGTGCTTAAGATTTTTTTTACTGAAAAAACTTTTTAGTTTGCGTTTTCTTTTTGTAAATGTTGATCTGTTATTTTGCTCTTTAATGTCACAGCCACCTCATTAAACATCATTACAGACTAAATTTTCTTGCAATTCACATAAAACTGATAAAAAATATTGAGTGAGGTGTGTAGCTAATATTTTGAATCGAGTAAGTTTAACTCTGAGGCTTCTTGAAAAGCTAAAAATTATGAAGAATAAAAGTTAAACTGTCTTTCTTCTCTTTAACTTCCAGATCGAAGACGCCTTCGAGAGGCTGCCGGGCTTTAAGAACGTCTACGTCGTCGAATTCAGGTACGGTTTGTTCTGAGTAAAGTCCCAATTACTTCTTGTCCTGTATGTCCACATTTATTCCTAAAAATGTTTGGAAATATAAAATATAATATCACATGTTAAACAGATAGTAAGAGCCTTCATTTTGGTTGAATTTGATGTATGTTTATTTTGGTATTTTTTGATATACTTTCAACATAATTCTATGCTGAGCCTCTGAAACGAAATTTCGTTCTGTGTTCATTTGTTACTCACAGAATGACAATAAAATCTGTCTAAGTCTAAGTCTAAATCTAAGTCATGTTGTGATGTTTTTTGTCTGTTTCAGGCCGCAGAAGGACCTGGAGCGGTGAGTTTGACAAACTTTTCTCATGTTTGAGAACGTTTTGGTTCTGGAACTTTTTGTACCTGGTTCCTTTTTCCCATTTCTGCTTCACAGACGACACTTCGTTGCTTCGGTTTTGTTGATTTTCATGTTTCCACTTCAGCTCTTTGTGCTTCTCTTAAACTTTTAAGGCTTGTTTCAGTCCTGATCTCGCTGAATTCACCCAGAGAGCTCTGAAACAGATGATAAATCCATCCCAGCGACCCGTGACTTTACTGCAGAGAGTCCGCCGTTCCTTTAGTGAGCAGGTCCTGATGGGAAATTCAGCTGTTGTGTTTGGGATGAGACAGAACAAAAAGAACGACATGATAGTTTTTCCTTTTTGAAGACGTACAGTATGCTTCGGTAGCTTGTTAAAACATTTTTATTTTTTTTTATTTTTTACAGTGTAGGGCTCTTAAACATATTTTATCCCTAAATTCAAAATACAGAAAAATACAGAAGCAAATAAAGATAGAAATATCATTTTGTCACATTATATAAATTAATAAATGCCGAACAAATATTATTAAGATTAATTTTGGTGTGTTTAATGGAATATTTCCTTTTTTAATGAGCCATTTGTTGATTTATTAATTTATTTTTGATGTTGGCAGTCTTCTTTCAGTCATCTTTTGAGATCTTCATTCTCTGATGTCAGCTTGTTAAATGCAAATGTTTTCCGGTTTCTTTCCTCCTCTCTGAATATCTTTGGGTTGTGGATGACAGACTGATCAACATTTTTTAACATTTTCTGATATTTTATAGACCAAACAATTAATAATTTGAATAACAGTGAACATAGTAATTAGTTGCAGCCCTGCTGTGGTCAGCTTGTTGGTTTCAGACAGTCTGAAGTGTAAACAAGTCGCTGTTAGGGATTTCCTCGTGTCCTCACACACCGTCTCCCCTCTTAAAGCCCCTTTCACCTGGCTGTCGCGGTAAATAAGAGCTCTGCTGCTCCTCTGCTCTAATTTCCACTTAATGTCCTTAACAATAGTCACCAGCTCTTAAGTGGGATAAGTCGCTAGCTGCTCTCCGGCCACCTGCAGCTGCCGCAGGATTACCGTTAAAGATTTACGACCGGCTCAGTGACCTCCCCCTCTGTCCAGGAACCCCCTGTAACAGTCTGACCACGCGGATAAATTTGCTTTGTGAGCTCGGAGAGGCTCTTAAACTCACCTGAACTGTGCTGAGCGGCAGGATGAAACCTGGAGTGTCGAGCTGAAAGTCGGTCCGGTCGTAAAATGCTCAGGTTCTGGGTTTCTCAAACGCTAAGAAATAAACCTGAGGGTTAATGAATGGGGGCCGAAAAGATGAAATAATGGACAAGATAAACAGATGTCAGTCAGGTGTTTGTAGATTAACACAGGTTGAAAATGGTGAAAAATTACGTCGTCCCACAACAAATCACCCAGAAATTACTGTAGAAAAGTCTGAAATTGTGAGATTGTAAGATTAATATTTTGTCTAGACACTGAGAAGCCATTACAAGTAGTAACATTCAAATTTCCTGACCTCAGTGAAAAACTGACTTAATAGGTGTCACAAAAATAGAAAACTTTGAGGTCAACAATATCTACCTATGAAAGAGAACCACTGAATTTGATATTACAGCCAGTGAATAGTATGAAAAATTTGATATTTCAAATAAATAATGATGCACTGTTGTAAAAAGTACCCAACAGTCGCACTTGAGTAAGAGTAAAGATATTGTGTTAAAATATTGCTTTCATCGAAGTGAAAGTCACCCATATGAATAGTAATCAAGTAAAAGTCTGATCAGATATTAAATGTACATAAATATCAAAAAGTAAATTATACATACATTTGGCTCTGATGCAACATGTATCAGTATAAAGTAGCAGTAGCACATTTCATTTATAATATGGTCTGAGTTTGTTGTTGTTATTGGCTGTCCATGTCTTCGTAAAAATATTAAAACATCATCTGCATATGGTTTCATTCTGTGTTCTATCTTTTGATACCTTTGATGTTCAAATGTTGTTGCAGGAATGAAGATAATGAAGGAAAATTATACGGACATAATATGATCAATGGATAATGCTGATTATCGTTAGTTGCTGCCCATTTTTTCTAAAATTAAATGTCTGATGAGGCTGTTCTCTGCCCATGAAAACAGGCTGAAAAATTGTTCCTGGCAAATTATTTTACTTGTTTTGAAACAGATTTAATGACTCAATCTTGATAAAAAATAAATCATTCTTCTTTTTCTTCTACTTTTTCTTCTTCTTCTTCTTCTCTCAGGGGTTTGGTGGTCCTGGTACACTACGCCATCACTCTGGAGGTCGACAGCAGCGGCATCACCAATGACACGCTAGACTTCATCTCTCTGCAGAACAACCTGGTGGAGAAGAATTACCCTGGAGCCGCCGAGCAGCCCACCGTCGTCTACACCATCACCGACTTCCGCAACTACATCACTGAGGCTCTGCACAAAGACAACTTCATGAGCAACAGCAGCCTAGAGACGCAGCCAGACTCCCTGCAGCTGGAGAATGGTACAAATGTTGAGATTTAATTTTGTTTAGTTTAATTGAATATAAAATATCTGAAAACTTGTAATACCCCAAACTCCAAATTAGCTAACCCCTCAGTTCTTTTCACCCTGAACTGAGTCTCCCAGGTCTTGAACTCTTGCCAGCTCAAATATTTTGAGTTAAGACGTGGTGATGATGATGCTGAGATTTGGAAAGTGAAAACCTCAGGAAACCTTCTTTAACCAATACATCTACCATCGAATGATGACATATGTCAGTAATTATTCTAACAGATTTGACTCTCTTCTGCAGTGGAGAACTTGTTACCTGCTGTGAAACCTACGAGCCGACCGGCAGACACCTTCGACAACATGGTGAGTTAAACTGAATGAGAAGAAGAGACTAAATATTACTTTTATTTTTTATGTTAGAAACAGAACAGACATCTATTGACTCTTTCAGGACAACGTCTTGGCTGCAGAGAAGCCTCCCGATGCTCCGAGCCATGAGGCTGACAGCACTGACGTCTTCCTGAAGAAAGATGACTTCCTGTTTGACCCCTTCGACCAGTGGAAAGGCCCTCAGGGCGCAGTGGTGAGCGAGAACGATGTCTTCATGTTCGACGAGAGCACAGCTCGTCCACCTGCTGCTGAGTTCCCAGAGAAGACAGTCGACCTGGAGCAAGCATCACCAGAGAGTGAGTAAAGGTTCAATGACTGTGTTTACTTGGCTATTAGCAGATCATTATTCAGTCTCATAGTGTATGTTGGCAGATTTGCAGTTCCTTTGGTTGGTGTCTTCGACAACACAAATTGAAGCTCCGGCACTAATTCATCAGTGAAAGTTGCCTAAAAGTATAACAAAAAAAATAATTTTAAGGCAATTTAGGAGTGTTATTAATGCTCAACAGGTTGTGTTTATTAGGCTGAAATTAGGGATTTATAAGAAGTTTGTAAAGTTATGAGAGTTTGGTGATTCTGAATACTTCTTCCACTTTTGAGCCAGTTTGACAGTACCTTACATGAACTTTGACAGGAATTATAACAAGAAGTATTTTCGGTGGAACAATTCTACCAGCTTTTTCGAGATCTCCGAAAAGGATGTGGGATTAAATGACACCAGTTCCTGAGAACACATGTAAACAGATCTATTTTCATGACAACTCAAGTTACTGCTTCAACTTTGATCAAACTCAACACTTTACAGTGTAAAAAATAACAACAAGTAACCATCAAGTCTTTTTGCTCTGATTTGACTCAACTTTATCCAAGTAACTCCAGATGATCCCTACAACATTGGAAAATGTAACAATTCGAGCCTGGTCATGGATGTAATTAAGGTGATTGAATTCTCACTGAACCCAATTAAAACCTTGTCCAATCAGTCTTTCCCAGTCTGATGTGCGACATTTTCTTTTAGTTTGAACCTCATTCAGAGCTCTGAGGTGATAGATCCTGGCATTAAACCTCTCCATGTGCTTTTCTGGTTCACAGATAACGGAAATATTGAAGAAGATGAGGGATTCCTCCTCAGTAATGCCGCCGCTGCAAAAGACGATACCCCTCGAGGGGACCATGCGCTCACACCTGGACACTCTTCTGCAGCTGCCCTCCCTCCGCTGGTGAAACCTCAAACAGGCTCTGAGGTCATGCTGGATGAAGGATCTGGCTCGGGTTTTTCTGGATATGGCCAGGGAGCTGATCTCTGGTCCTGGCAACCAGCAGCAACCTCTGATGGGACTGGCTTCTACGACAAGAGTGACGGTAGCCTGGAGGTGCTGCCACCGCCTGATCTGGAGGAGACTGAGGACGAAAATGAGGACGAGGAGGCTGTTGGTGGTGAGATGCCAACATCTGAGAAAGATTTAATTGAGATGGAAATAGAGTTCACCAATGCTCCCTTGTTGAGGACAACAACAGTTCCTGCTTTTGAGGAATCAGTACCGGACAGAAATATTGAGGAACCCTTCTTGGACCAGGTTTTGGTAACTCCGCACATCAGCACAGACCCTCGGTACTCCACCACTACTGAAGCACCTGTATTCTCGCCCAAAGGCACCTTGACTGTTGAACTTTCAGTGCAAACAGTGGAGGCATCCGGCATCTATGATGACTACTCCTTGACTGGACCACATACCCATGCAGCCCCAGTCACAGATTCTCCTGAACCTGAAGCTTGGACTCGGCAGGTGCCTGTTTACGCAGGACAAACTGATTCAGCAGTCAAGATTCAAGAAACCACTGAGGAGGTTGAAGTTACTACTGAAGCAGAAATCAAGCTTCCAGTGGTTACAGTTCAGTCTAAATCAGAGGAAGATGTAGCTGAGAAGGTGGAGGTTAAATTCACTGTTGCGCCCAAAGTCCCTGAAGTCCCTGATACTGATGCTTCCTCAACTGAAGAGGAACCTGACTTTGTAGAAGTCCAGGCAGTCACAGTCAAACAACCCAGCTTTGATACGATTACTGAAGAGCTACCAGAACTTGTGGTATTCACAGAAAAACATAAACTGCTTCTGCCAGAAACTGAAGACCACGATGACGTCGAGATTTTAGAGGAGCAACACATTGGTGTTGCTGATCCTGCGATAACAACAGCACCGGCAGTTGGCATCCAAGAAGAGGATCTGGTTGTGGATGAAGTCATGGTTGCCACTATGACAACTGCAGCTCCGGTCCTCACTTCATCTGTAAGTGTGGACCATAGCAGCAGCATCGTGCTCTCACCTGAGAAAGACTCACCATTCACTCGAGTGTCAGATTCAGCACCAGAGGACGAGGAACCAGTTCACCATGAGCACTCAAACCACGAAGACATTGATGAAGTTCCAGTGATCAATCCGACTTCAGATGTTCCTCGTTTGATACCTTCGATGGTTGTTGTGAACACAACAGAAGGTGCTCAAGCTGATGCTGAAGGAGGGTTGAAACGGGATGAAGACATCGGTACCACTTTGACGAATACTTCTGAAAAGGAATTAGGAAGCGATTCTCTCCAAACAGCAACTTCCTCACTTATGGAAGTCAAAAACAACGCTCCCTTAACTGAGATCCAACCCTTTGAGCACACTTTTTCTGATGTGCCAAGCATCGATGTCAGCTTTGATGTGTTCCAGTATGTCGGCATGCCGACTGAAGGTGACAGCAGCGGCTTCTCCAGTGGGGCTCAGGGGTCAGACCTAGACACCCTGGCATTACCAACCCGACCTGGCAGAGCCCTGACGGTGTTCTTCAGTCTCAGGGTGACCAACATGGCGTTCTCCATGGACCTCTTCAACAAGAGCTCCCCTGAGTACAAGGCCCTGGAGCAACGGTTCCTACAACTGGTGAGAACTCAAATAATCTGGTGACAGTGAATAAAAACGTCTAGATTCGTATGTAATGTTCCTTACACCTGTCTTTGTCTTCACCATGCAGCTGGTCCCGTACCTTCAGTCCAACCTGAACAACTTCAAGAACCTGGAGATCCTCAACTTCAGGAATGGCAGCATTGTGGTGAACAGCAGGATGAGGTTTGGTAAGCCAGTTCCCACAGGGGTTACCAACGTCGTGTACCTCATCCTGGAGGACTTTGCGAACACCGCCTACCAGACCATGAACCTGGCCATCGACAAATACTCGCTGGATGTCGAATCAGGTAGGACTGAAATAAAGTAGGGTTAAACTGAGACTGAGACAGAATCTAACACTGAAACTGATCGACTTTCATACCTTTAAATAAACAGAAAATCAATTTTTACATTTATATTACATTTAGGGCATTTAGCAGACGCTTCTGTCCAAAGCGACTTACAATAAGTACATTTGTCACAAGAAAGAAACCACAACATATCACCAAAGTAATTTTTTAGACCAAATGGACACAAAATATCAGGCAGTGGAATATTTTTTAGCTCAAATTTGCTTCAAAACCACAAGTAGTCTTCCCTACTGGATACCTATCATTAATATTGATTTTAAGGTCTTCGTAAGAGACGGATGACCATGAAGATTCACTTTTTTTTTCTTGTGAGACCACGGGTCAATCCAATTTCCAATTTTTACCCCTACCCCTGGTTTTCCAGTGCCACGATGCCACTCTGATAAAGGACAACCCTTGAAGATGCTCAAAATTAAGGCTTGTCACAAATTATTTGTTATTCAATATTTATCTCAAAGTTGGATTTTCTTTTAAAATCAAATAAGACATTTTTTGTGAAGAAGTGTTGTCATACGTTTTGTTTTATTATCAGGCTTATAGGACTTTGTATTGTGGAGATTTTCAAGCGAACATGGGAGTAGATAGACCAGAAGTATGTCTATACTGGTCCGCAGTGTCAGACAGTGTTTTATAGTGTTGTTATCAGACCTTTCATGCTGTGTGTCTGTGCAGTGTAACTCCTGTCAGGACTCTGATCTAATACCTGAGATTATCTGTCTGGGAGGAACGTGAGCAGCAGCAGCAGCAGCACACTGACTCACTGTGATGAATCAACATGGATGCTGTTTACGTCCATCTGTCTGAGCCCAGACTCAGTCTCACTGTCCAAGTACAAATCTGATGTACTTGACTTGACTTGAGTCTTTTCTCTCCATACAACTTCTACTCCACTACATTTAGTTACAGTTTTAGTTATTAGGTTTTTACACACAAAACATGAAGAGTTTATAAAATATGATGTTTTGTTATAAATGAAACTACCCAACAATTAACGCTGAAAAGAAAATCTGATTTTTGTGGTTTTTTTCTGTATTAGATAAAAACACAAAAATAGACACTACATGTCCAGTATAAAATAATCTGAAAATCCTGTTTCTTTTTTTTCCACATAAAATTCTTCACGAATTTATCATACTATGTAAAAAGAAACGGTTATATTCCGAAAGCTGGGGTGCCTAAAAAATACTGTAAAATAACAGAAAATAACATCTCATCTTATTTAAACAGTAATTTTCTGATATTAAAAATAACGTTTTTAGCTTTGATTTTAAGTGCAATATTGCTTATTTTCTGACTTTTAAATGTTTAATTAAAGACATTTACACATATAAAAGCAATGAAATTACCTTTAATTATAGTTAAACACATAATACATATGATCAGGCTTAATATTGCACAGTAATTCAGTTATTATTTTGTAATAAATAAAAATACATTTTGTTTTATTGTATAACTTTTTGTTTATGTTAGTAAATGTCGATAGAAACATTTATTTTATTGCTGTCACTGATTTTATCTAATTGTATAAATGTATTTACAGCATTACACTTTCATCTATTAAGTAAAAATGTATCTGTGAAACTGATACAATTTTTGCATATCTTTACGTGGAAACATTGATTTTCTGTAAGTGTCATTCACAGCTACAGATTTTGTATGTTATTTTAGACATGTAGACATTAGACATGTAAAGTCAGTCTATTTGTCTCATTTTATTGATATTTTTATATTTAAAAAAGACAGGAAAATACCTTAAAAAAGCCTGAAAATTCTGAAAAATTAGATTGTTTTAAAAGTGTAATATGACAAATATCACATTTTCTATTTCATGGATAAAACAGTGAATCAGGCTTAATACTGTAATTAAAACTAGTAAAACTAGAGAAAATCAGTGACAAAACATGACGTTAAACATGTCGTATACTTCTTTGTGCCCGTCGAGAAAGTCCCCAGACTCCCTTAACAAATGTCTCAGTTTAGTGAGTTGTTGAGTTGGAGACACTTTATAAACTTTGTGAAACTCTGTCTCTGACTAATTCTTCTTGTAAATTCAGCAAATGTTCTACATGAACTTCTTTCTGTCTTCGTGCTAAAACATGGTGTCTGAAGTACAAACTTCTCTCTGATCAGATTTTTAAAGTCAAAATTAAAGATCCCTTCGATTGCCCCCATTAATTATGTCATAATGCAGCTGGAATCCGTTTTTTAATGCTAAAGACAATATAATATTTAAACACAAGTCAGTCAGTGTTTTCTGGTCTTTTTCACACTGAAGTCTTGTCTAGCTTTTATTTTGGCGTGTAGTTTGAGATGACAAGAAGAGGCAGTCAGGTTTAACTCTTCAGAATGTGTACACCTGTATTATTCTCACCTGAGTGAGGAGTAAACTGCTTGTGTTGATTTCTGCGGCTGAGGCGAGATGTCCTGTCATTTCTCTGCTGAGCTGCAGCTCATTAATCTGTCTGAGCTAATCAGAGGAGCTCCTGACAGCCTGATAACCCTAATCTACAGCAGTGAGTCACCGCGGTCAGGACTCACTGTGGACATGATAATCTTCACAGCGCTGCAGACATGTTTTCCATTGCACAAGGACATGGTCACCACACTGAGGTCTGTACAGGCTGCACTGGATCTGGACTCAACATAAAGTTCTTTATCTTTAAGATCTTTAAGATTGGTGTTTAATTTAAAATCAATCAAACTTTATTCATACAGCACCTTTCAAACAAATCAAAATGCAAAGTTCTTTAAAAGTGACAAACTGTTGAGATGATGTGGGGGAAAAATGGATTCAGACACTAATGCTTACCAAGCCATAAAATATGTTTGTTGAAATGATGAAAGATAATACCGGCAATAAAAATGATGAATTACTACACGTTAATAAAATAAAATAGAAATAACTAATAATGATAAATAGTAAAATATTGATTAAACATTGTTGATTATAAATAATTATGAACTCGAATGGCACTCAGTTGACCGCATAACTTCGCCAAGCCCCGACAGTCCTCTTTAATTCAATCAAGTCTAATCCAATATCAAATAAATCATATTTAATCTGCTAGATCTAGATTTAGTTTAATTTATTGTGCTTATTCATAGATACCAGCCACCTAAATACACCTGATTTCTCTGAGAAATTAACCAAGATGTTAAGTGTCCTACCAACCAACAATCCAACCAACCAACCAACCAACCAAAATGTAAAAATGTTCCTAAGTACTTAGTAAATGTGCTTAGTTTCCTTTCACCGCTGCTGTAAATAAACAAAAACCCTCAACAGTTACTGTGTAATAGACTTCTCCTCCTCCTCCTCTGGTCTTTGTCTAAATCTTCCTCTTCTTCTTCTGCTGTTGTTCTCTGGACAGGTGACCGGGCTGACCCCTGTAAGTTCCAGGCATGTAACGAGTTTTCCAGGTGCATGGTCAACCGGTGGTCGGGCGAGGCCGAGTGTGTGTGCGACGCCGGATACCTGAGTGTGGACGGTCTGCCGTGTCAGAGCGTGTGCGAGGTTCAGACCGACTTCTGCTTCAATGACGGCAAATGTGACATCATCCCTGGCAAGGGCGCCATCTGCAGGTCAGAGGAGGTTTTGCACGCTGTGGTCTTATTGAATATCAGGACATCAAAGTAGTCAGATTACTTTTACTTTTACCATACTGGTGAGTTTAAAGTATAGTTGTTTTATTCTTGCTTAGCTTTGTCAGAATTTTTTCGGGTTTCTTACTCAAAGAAGCAAAAGTTACACATGAAACAACAAATTTAACATTTCCTTTGCTCATGTTAGCTCATTTACAAAATAAAAAACTATCTTTATTCTGCTCTTCAAGTTAAAAGGTAAATGGTCATTCAAAACTGAAATGCAGAGTTTGAATAAACAAAATCATATAAATCAGTGTAAAAAATCTTTTGCCAACTCTTCTCAAAATGGCAAATCAGTGTCTTTGGGAATTGAACCTGCGACCTTTGCTCCAGGTGTCGGGTTGGAGAGAACTGGTGGTATCGTGGCGAACACTGTGAGGAGTACGTCTCCGAGCCTCTGGTGGTGGGCATCGCCATCGCCTCTGTGACTGGTTTCCTTATGGTGGCGGCTGGGATCATCTTCTTCCTGGCAAGGTCGCTGCGAGAGCAGTATGATGGGGAGGACACGGAGGACCCGCTCCGGTGAGCGACACCATTTGATGATTACTTAAGCTCCAGTTTAATGTCTTTATTGATGCACCAAGCGGTTTCTTCAGGTTTTACAAAAGATCGCAATCAAACCCAAACATTCCCTTTTCCAGACGGGGAGAAAGTGTTCCGACACTGGAGCGTGCCACCAAGTTCAACCCCATGTTTGAGAGTGACCCAGTCACCGCCCAATACTACCGTCGCTATGACGACAACATGCCCCAGTACTCGCACCGCATGGACCCAGACCACCCCCTGTATAGCAGCTCCGTCAGTGCCGATGGCTCCAAAGAACTCGGAAGCGATGAGATACAACACATCTATCAGAACACCACGCTCTCCAAAGAGGTACTGAAACTGTCCTCAGTGACTATAAACACATTTATAGCTTATTTTCTTTAATTCAGTGGGATCAAACTCAAAGGATAGTACATAAATTTGGCTACGAACAAATGAGTGTCATCAGCATAGAGGTTTGTTTTCATACTATCTGTTATCTGAGTGTTACAAGGATAATTTGTTTAATTAATACCTTAATTTATTTTATATAAAGCAAAATGTTCTGCTCCATGTGTGGAAGAGGTGACTCTGACCTAATATTGATATCACAGAAGATATTTAGTGTAACGTTAACAACAGAGCCAGCTGAGCTCGTGTTGCAGTATTAAGTTCCACAAAGAGCAACGGTTTCCACTATCTAACCTTCTACTGTGATTATTTAATCTGCTTTAAACAAGGCATCATGTTCACACAGTTTCTCCTGACAGCCCAGAATACTAAGTAGACACTAGCCACAATAGCTACGTAACGTGCTAACTCAAAGTTCAACAGGCTGAACTCAACCCAATCGACAGAATAAATGTTGGCAAAGTTTGTTTCTGCGGCTTTACACTTGTGTTTACGTGTACACATTTGAATGTATCTGCGGTTTACAGAAATGAGAAATAAAAAAAAGGTCAAACTTACATTCCAAGTTGGAACTTTGTGTTAGCGACTAAAACAGTTACTGGGTGTAACTTTTGTTCTGTGAGTACGTGCTTAGCTATTTAACTGCATTTTATCGCAGTCACAGTGAAGCCCTCTAAATGTAATATCCTAAAACATTCATGATACTGTCGCAAAATCAATGTCATAGCAGAATGTGACACTGGTGAGGAATTCAGTGTAGTTTTTGGGCAAGTTTTACTCCAGAAAGTGAAACTAGAGAGTGAAAAGAAGAATACCACACTGCAGACCTTCAAGTCAAAAGTGCCAACAACAGACCAATAACAAATAACATATATAACAATAACAACGCAAATTGGCAGCCGGTGATTCTGGTTCAATATTCTATTTTAGTTGATTTTAATTCCAAATTCATTCAGATGAAGTCGTAACATTTAGAAATCAAACTGTAGAGACGTGACTTGAGTCATACGACAGGTCTCTTAAATCACTCGTACATGGCACTAAAGAACGAATCTGTTTATGAGGGTTTCTCTGAGCTGAAAGAGTCGAGAGTTCAGCTTTATTTGTCTTCCTACTTTACTTTACTTCTGCAGAGAGATTTGGCTTCTGTTTCTGGAGCCAGAGGAGGTGTTGAGTGAAACCACTTTGACTTTTTGGACCGAGTCCGTCGAGTGTTGTGACATTTGTTTGGCTCAGAGGTGTTTTCAGTCACAGCAGGATCTCCTCTTCTTCTTTAGTCTACAACTCATTCACCTCTGACCTGGCAGCCCAACTGTTACATCAACATGTTTTCTGTCTCTGACCTCTGACCTCTCTGTGCAGGAGATCCAGGAGCGGCTGAGGATAATAGAGTTGTGTGCCAGGGATCAACACTTTGCAGACTTTGTGCGACAGACTCAAGTGTGAGTGTTTTAATGTCCTGACACCAGGTGTGAAAGTTTATTATTCACAAGGGGGGAGGATGACAATACATTTTGGGCAGAGACAAAGTGCAAGTGAGATGTAAAGAACAATCTGTAATAAAAGAAAATAACACTACACCTAAAAGAACGCTTGAATGACAACACCAACATAGTGAAGTAAAGAAACTCCAGAAAAAAAACATGAACTGAAAATCTAAAGTTAAACAAAAACGTGTTTAGTAACAGATTTAAAGTCAATAACAATAATACGAATATCATAATTGTGATACATTAACATCTAAAATAATATTTAACTGAAATAATAATGGTTCACTCAAAGTACGAGTGTATGATTTTTGAACGATCATCAAAATAATTCATAATAACAATAATGTTTAAAACATGTTTAATGAATAAAAATACATTTCAAAAGTATGAATAAAAAAATCATATCAAAAATAACTAAAACAACAAATATTAATTAAAAATAAATCATGTTGTAAAAAACTAACACAGCAAAAGCTACAATAAGACATTGTGTAAAATAAAACAATATGTACCCACAATAAAAAATGTAAAATTTTACATTATTCATTAACATTTATCCTTAAAAACTATATTCTAAAGCATCAATTCACTTAATGGCCACTATGGCTTCACATAATAAAACTACAATAACTGTTATATAACAATTATAAATATTTATAAAAATATTATATAAAGATAAATACAATGACCTTATAAATATATATAATAATTAGCTATGTATAAATGGTTTACAGTTTTAATGAATACAAACTAAATATACACAAATTCAGTCCTGAAGATTATTTCAGAGAATCATCACAGTTTAGTAATTTCAGCACCAGTGAGACAAATATTAATTTGATATTTACCAAAAAGAAGCTTCGCCCCAGAGCTGCAGCAGCTTCAGACCAAACAGAGTCCGTCTTAAACAGAACCAGTCCGATAAGTGATGTGATGAAACGTTCTGTGTTGATGGAAGACAGTTAAAAATAGCACAAAGGTTTGGAGATGGTCCAGCAGCAGCATCAGATAACCAAACAAACAGCACTTTGACCTGAAATATGTGGAAACATACAAACCGTAATCCTCCTCCCTCTCCGCTTGTCTGTTTATGTTTGGACTTTTTAATTTTTAATTTTTTTTTGTGGTTTGGATGTCGTCTGTTTGGACCACATCACTCAGCAGCCACAAACCACCAAACTAATCCAATTTTCTCTGGTTGTGTGGAGCAGATTCCTGGAGAGGAGAGGAAGCTCGACCACATAACAAGTCCCGAGCCGGTCACCTCGAGGTACTGATGTGTCTCATTTCTCTTCTTCATGTTTTATGTCTTTGTGAGGACAAAGTTTGACTCAAGATCTGATCAGATCATAAAAAACGGCATCACTTTAGTTTCAGCTTACGTGGAAAACATTGTTGAGTCTAATGTGTCGTTTTGAAAGATTGAAAGCAGCTGGAGACAAAGTTCTGAAAAAACTTCTGGAAACATTTGACCCAAAACTGAATTCATGCTCTAGTAACTTTTGAGATGTTGTTCTATTTTGCTTCCATCACGTGTCTTCTGTCAGACGAGTGGAAAGAAAATGTCCAAAATAAACAGAGACTTTGTCCGTTAGCTTTAGTTTATTAGCTTCTGTTTATTAGCCTCTGTCATGTCCATGTCTCTGTAGATGTTCCTGTTCCTGAATGTTTGGTCTAACGTCCAGCTGTGTTTCTCCACAGAAACCTGCCTTCGTCTCTGATTCGTTGAAGGAAGAGGAGTTCGTCCTCTGTTGCCACGCTGCTTCTGATCGACTGGACGTTAAGGTGACAACGAAACTTTTGGGACTTTATATTCCGAGGACACTTCCTGTTGGACAGGTCACCTGTTTCAAACCCCTGGACTGAACTTTGACCTCTGTATGGTCACATCTTCCTCTTACCTTTACCTTTCATCTCCAGCTGTAAATATTGTGCTGTTTTTATTTGATTTGATTTGATTTGATTTGATTTAGGAGAAAACACTTCAGTGTCTCCTTTTTCACCTCTGGATACGTCACTAGACCGTACCTCTGTCTTACACTTTCAAACTGTTTTCATGGCTTTCACCTTTAGCTTCAACACAAGGGCTTCTGTTTGCGTCCTGACCAAAAGACATGATGTGATTTCGCCGTGTTGATGTTGCTCCAGGATGTCATGGTGAACGTTGTGAAAGGGTCTGTTGTTTCCTGAAGGTAATCAAGTATTTTTGAAAGCTGACAAACTGTAAATAATAAGTGATGCGATGACGTTCCTGGAGCAAGACAACCCACAAAAAACATGTCGCTGATGGTTTGTTGGTTCTGACGTGTTTTTGTGTTTTCGGGACGCTCCTCCCCATCAGTGCCTTTGCCGCTCTGTCAGCTCCTTTGGGATACGATGCGTAGAATCTGGGAGCCCTTGATGTCAACGTTCCTCAACAATGACCCGGATCATTAAGCCATCGATCAGTTGTGTTTCACACCGATGTTTACATTTCTCAACCACTGCTGGACTGTTAGCTGATGTGTTTGACGGGTGTAGCCTGTCAGTGTCTTGTATGTGCATGTTCTTTTTAAGAAGTCCTCCCTACGAGTCAACCGATGTTGGACACGTTGACCACAGTTTTCAGAGACGTCTTTAAAAAGCTGCGATGAACAGAATTCTTCAGAATGCTGTCAGCAAGTTCAACAATTTAACTTACCTTTGCTTATTTTTATCCAAACGACCTGAGACTTTAGTGTGAACAAGATGTCTTGTTTGTGTTGTTTACGCACTTATCTTAATCGTGCACAACATAATCTTGTTTGCACTGGACCTCTATTTCGTTTTTCTGAGGTGTTCCACAGGGTAGGATTCATGGTCCTCTGCTATTATGTTTACAAAAGATATTAACTTGTGAGAACAAAATAAAATAACTTTTAGGACGTGTTTCCATATTACTGTCTAGGGACGTAAAATAATATCACAATACACGATATACATCTCGATAGTTTTAAATCTCCTCTAAAGCTCAAAACGCTTGAACTGGACAACAAAATCAAATAATACTGATATTGTGACAGTAAAGCAAGGATGGTTAATTGTTCTTTCACAATTTGGTAACACAATAAGAACCAAATAATCCTCCTAAATCTGACACACTGGATCTTTATTTTGTTTTCTGCGACACACCAACATTTCTGTTACGTGTTCCACAAGGCAGGATTCTCAGTCCACTATGTTTCTGTTTACAGAACATATCACTACTATTACAACTTGTGAGAACAAAATAACATAACACTTTTAGGACGTTGGGTGTTTCATACTTTCATGTAGGGCCTTAAAATAATTTTACAATATTCATAGGCTAAATCTTGATGCATGACATATATTTTGATATTTTGAAATCTCTAACATGCTTCATAAACGCTCGGACTAGGTGACAGAATCAAATATTTTTGACCAATCACCTCGATATCGATGTTGAGACAATATTCTAGGGATGACTATTGGTACTTTCACAAAATATGAACACAATGAGAACCAATAAATCTCTAAATCTGACACACTGGACCTTTGTTTCATCTCTCTGTGGTGCTCCACAGGGCAGGATTCTCGGTCCTCTGTTATTCTGTTTATAAAGCTAAAGCTTTGTCTCTCTTCAGGCTTCCTTTGATATTTTCGCATCACTTTACTGTAAAAACCAGGAAAAGACAACACTTGTGTGATATCACCATATAACCGGACCGTACTACCGTGTTTTATAACCCCAGAGCTAAAAAGAAAACCCATGAAATACAAAAAATCCACAGGACACTTGATTGCTTTGTTTTTAATGACTTGAATTTTCTTCGTTTGTTGAATTCACCTGAAAAGTTTTCTTAAACTCCACCATCTTGATTGTAGATGACATATATCCAGTAGACGGACAGCTGATATGTTTTGTGTTTGTTTAGATGTTGTCTGTTTTTCCAGAGAGCCCTCCGTGACACTTTCAAACAACAGAATCTCACTCCTTTTAAAATTCACATGTCCAGCAGTAAAAGTCAAAGCTAAGCAACAATTTCACTCACGTTTATCTCTGGTCTGTTGTTGTTGTATCTGTGTTTTGTATTGTGTTTTCTATGCTGTATGTGCGATTATAGAACAGAGATGATAACAAACACCATGATGTGTAAGTACGAGCTGGCATGGTCACATTTTTCTAAAATAAAATGACTATTTTTTACAGAATCACCTGACCTTCATCGTGATGTGTTTTCACAGAGTTATACAGTTTTATTAATTAGTCGTTATTAATAGAAACCCTCAACATCTCTACATGGAGTGAGTCAGCGATGGGGGCGCAACAGCAGCTGAGCATCATGGGTATTGTAGTATTAAGACTCATCTAACAAGCTAACAGAAAAAGACTTTACTGGTGAGCTGGTGCAACTTTGCACATGCTTGTGTGGTGGTTAGTTGATTGTACCTTCCTGATGTGGTCCGATCTTGAAATGGTTTGCATGAATATCAGAGGAATCTAAACTTTCTAACGATGTATGGCCTGACCGTACACTTAAACTGAGGCGTTAGCATGTTAGCTTAGCTGTGTTTGAATGGAAATGTGAAGAGTTAATAAAAGTCTCCCAGCCTGAGCTTTCAGCTGCTGCTGCTCCTCCTCGGCGTCCCCTCAGTACATGTTTATTTCCATAGTGATGATGATGTTTCCACAGTCTGCTGTACGGAAAGTTTGTTTCAACAGTTAGAAACTTTCAGCTGGTTTGTGTCAAACGTGTGAAAACCTGAATCACCTCCTCCTCCTCCTCCTCCTCCTCCTCCTCCTCCTCCTCGGTTCTATCTTTGGGTTTTTCCACAGTTTGCTTTAGTTTTGAAGGAAAAGACTCGCTGCACGTTCTCGCTCGTTTCTTCTTTCTGTTTCTCATGTTTGACAGTGTTCATGATTCTCGATGCTGCGTGACATCTGCCAGCTTTTAGTTTCATGACCTCGTCATCATTTCTTCTTCTGAGCTGAATGAAACTTTAGTGTTAGTCTCATCCTGGAGACACAAACCGGTCCTGAGCAGCAGAAACATGATCAAGTGTCACTGATGAACCTGAGAACACCTGACGACTCGCTCAGTGTTACACAACAGCCTCAAACATTCCTCCGCTAGCAGGCGATGAAAATAGAAAAATGTCTTCTTTTCATCAGCTCGTCTCTGTGTGACGACAACACACGTCTGTCAACACACACAGACACACACACAGACACACACACACACACGCAGTAAACAGAAATCAGAGTAAAATAAGGTAAAGAGAGAGGGTTTATCTAAAAAACTAATCTGATTGTATGTAAGCTTATGAGAAAATGAGCTCCCCTCACATCTTCACTCTGACACCATCAGAGGTTTAAAGGCTCTGTGGAGTTTTAGACCTTCGGCAGCTTCAGATTCAGGCAGACGTGTTGGTCTCAGAGGGTTCATCATTAAAACATCACTAAATAAATGATTTACCAGACGTTTTGATTTAATTTGTGGGTCAAACACTTTTATTGTTTAGTTTTGTGGCCATCTTTGATAAAAGTCTTCTCCAACAGATCGACAGTTGATTTTGTTGGATCTTGTTGGATCTGTTGGATCTTGTTGGATCTATTGGATCTGTTGGATCTTGTTGGATCTTGTTGGATCTATTGGATCTGTTGGATCTTGTTGGATCTGTTGGGTCTTGTTGGATCTTGTTGGATCTGTTGGGTCTTGTTGGATCTTGTTGGATCTATTGGATCTGTTGGATCTTGTTGGATCTTGTTGGATCTGTTGGGTCTTGTTGGATCTTGTTGGATCTGTTGGATCTGTTACATTTGTTGGGTCTTGTTGGATCTGTTGGATCTTGTTGGATCTTGTTGGATCTATTGGATCTGTTGATCTTGTTGGATCCGTTGGATCTATTGGATCTTGTTGGATCTGTTTGATCAGCGTTCTGAAGAAATCCAGTCACATAAACGGATGTTTTGCTGCTGTTACTGAATATCTAGTGGTGTTTCTGTGTATTTCAGCCCTTAAAGACGAATCATCTGTATTTGATGTTCCTGCTGATCGATATGAAGAGTTATACTTGACAACCATGAAAATTATCAGCAGTTGTCCTTTAGTTCAATTTTTTCTTCTGGGAATCTCCAGGAACCCAGATGAAACCTCACATCCAGTTTGCGTCTGACTGGAGGTGAAGTTCTCCAACACGAGAAACAGAAACGATGAAGCAGCATGAAGATAAAACCTGAATCGCACAACCGAACTGATCGGACTGCTGAACTCTGAGTGTGTTTAAGTTTGTGTGTGAGCTGAGAGTTAAAGCTCAGAGGGTTGGAACAGTATTTGGTTTGACCCACGTTGAGTAAACAGTCTGAAACTCTGTAATTCAGAACTACATTGTTTTTGTTACAGTGTCTCTCAGTTGGTGTTGAAGCCTCTTTCAGACACACATGTGATTCATGGATGGATATCTTCAGGCTGTTGAGCCGTCTGAGCTGAGCGTGTGGAGGTAACCTGAGGTCGGCTGCCTCCGTTTCACCTTTTTATGGAACTCGTTTTAATTGACGCTGAGTTGAACACCTGTCAGTAACCTTTACTGAGGAAGTTATAAAAGTCGACATTTCCTGTCAGACCGGCTGCCAGCCGCGCACACGACGTCCTCTACAGACTTTTATTTTGGAGACTGAGGAGACAAAACACAGCAGGAAGACAAAATAAAAGCACCACAAGTTTATTTTGTTTCCAGCTCCTCGCTGTCTTCTTCTGGCCTTGTCGTTTGGAGGATTCTGATTGGACAACAGCTGTCAGCTGCCTCCGATCCTCTGTGAGGCCTCGGTGACCCCCAGAACTGAACCTGTCCAGGATCTGGTCCAGGATCCGAGCTCAGCCAAAAATATTATTACATAAACTCTGTCCCCGCTGTAAGAAATGAATTCTGTCCCCACTGTAAGAAATGAACTCTGTCCCCGCTGTAAGAAATTAACTCTGTCCCCGCTGTAAGAAGTAGCGTGTGGTTTGACGTGTCAACACAAACAGGAAGTGGTTCGGCTGTCTGAATTTCTTCTGATCCAAAAAAATCAACAAAAATCTGCAGAAAAAAAGTCAAAATTTCCCATCGTGCACTTTTATAGCATTTGACTCTTTTGTTGCTCGTTGGCTTCCTTCTTATCATTTGACTGTTTCCTCTTTTCTTACTTTTTCTTTTCTTTTGTCTTTGTCTGTGTTTTCGTCGTCATCGCCAGCCGACCTCTGACCTCTGACCTCTGTGTCTGAACCTTTCTCACGTCAGATCTTTCCTCTCTCGTTTCAAACGGATCTTCAGACTTTTACGACTCAGCTGGAAGCTGAACATTTCACGGCTTGGCGTCCAGCAGGAGGTCACATGATCAGATCAGACTGATGCTGGAGGAGTGAAGGATTCTGGGATGTCGTTATTGACTGACTGTCAGTGTGACGAACTGAACTGCAGCTCGTAAATCTGCAGTTAATCTGCCCTCAGTGGTCGAGACCAGCTGAAATAAAAGTGAGCTGTGAGTGAAGCCACAGGAAACCCGGCCTCAGTGAGCTGACAGTTAAATCAGCTCATGAAGAATCGGCGGCTCATTTCAGGCTGAGTTATGGATCAGCACGTTTGTTTTGTTTGGCGGCGCCGCTGCGGTGAAACCAGCGCGACAACGCTGCACTAACAGACCGATCCAGTGTGTTTTATGACTCGTGCAGATGGTTTCGTGTCGCGCTGCGGTCGGCGATCACAAACTGAAGTTACAGAGTCGGAGCAGGAGGTGTTCAACCTTCCACCTCCTTTAACACGATTCAGCTTCAGTTCTCAAACACTGAACTTCAACTGACAACTGACACTTTTCTGCTTGAACAACGTTTAATTCGGTCTTTGATCACATATTTCTCGTCTGAATCAGAACATCAGGACAAACACGAAGCAGCTTTAAACGTATGTTGTCAGACTTTATAAAGCCGTTGTTCTTCTTTTGTTCTCAGGCCGATGAGCTGAAACTGATGTCAACATGTCGACATCCAACTCATGATCACAGTTTAAAAACATCTTATTTGAAATGTATTTGAAATGACTCCCAAATTACCACAATAATCATCTCAAATTTATTGAAAATGACTCCAACATGATTCAATAACAATATTCTGATATTTTCCAACAGGCAGTTCATAAATAGCAGCTGATTTCTTTAATATTTTTCCAGGAAACTTGACCTGGAAAACTGCTTTCTGTCATTCCAGCAGATCGGTCCAGCTTTGTAAGAATTTCCTAAACGTCCCTGACTTGATTCTTGATTATGAAGTTTAATTTTATGGTGGCTGTAAACTGTAAAGCAATTGATATTTAGGAATAATTATTCCAAAGTTGGACAGAATCTGGTTGGAAATTCAGCTTTAAGGACAAATTTCAGGTTGTCAGAGTCTTTCTTTGTCTACTGAACTACATGAAAAACTGAAAAGTGAATCTAAAGAAATGTTTAAGTTTGAACTTTTTGTTGTGACAGAACTTATGTTCTGGTTAGGTTTAGGCACAAAAACCACTTGGTTAGGGTTTGGAAAACATCATGGTTGGGCTTCAACCCCCCGAGCAAAAACGTCTTTGATGGCGTTGAAAAGACGTCCAGTGGAGCCAGAATGAACGTTTTTGAGACGTCTTTTCAAAGTTCACTTGGATCTCCAAGTGAAACACGATATTTAATAAATCTGATGAATAGCTCTCCAGGTAGAGTACGTGCCTCCTGCAGGGTGCTGAGGTTGAGGTTCCTCGCTGTAGTTTCTGCTGTATGGAGCCAAATTTGACCGTCATAAAAGCTTTAATGTTGAACCCTGTAAGGACGTCACTTAAACATTCATTCTGGCTCTCCACTGGACATTTTTAACATCGTCAAAGACGTTGAACTGATGTCTTTTGGACATGGTTTGGTTGGTTCTGGTTCTGTCGCCTTTAAACAGGTTTTTTCAGCCAAATGCCTCTTTTAAAAACACCCACTTTTATCACCACAAAGACGACTGTAAGCAGACTGACAGACACAAATATAAATCTTGGAAGTTGTCCCGAGGTCTCCTTAAAAACATCCAGTGGTTTCATGCTTTTACTCTGTCTACTGGGCTGCAGAGCGGAGGTAGGGTCAGCTGATGTGGGATCAGGCTAAGAACTGGTGTTGTTACTCTGAACCCTGAAGGACTTAACGAGTTGGATTCCTTACAGATGTGTCTTCATCTCAAACAAACCGCTCTCATCTCGTGCTGAGCAGAAACTGAAGCTGACGTTGAAGTTAAAGTTAAAGGTTGTGTTTACAGCTTCACAAAGACGCTGACGTGGAGCCGGCGCTGTGATAACGGATCGTTTCCAGGAGGAGGCTGATGAAGCTCAGGTCCGGGCTGGTTTGGGTTCAGCAGGTGCTTCTGTGAAAAGTTATCTCCCAGCGACTGGAGAGTCTGTGGACTTGGCCATGAGGGGATTTAATGAGAAACACAGTCCTCAGTGAGAACAAGTGCCCCTCTGATTGTTCCCCTCCTCGGTCTGGATCCAGACTTCCTGTCAGAGGCCGTCAGCTTCAGTTGTGTAACAGCTTCACGAAAAGGTCTTAAAACGGTGAAGTGTTTTTTCTTTCTTCGATGAATTTCAGCTGATGGGAGGCAGGTTGTGTTTCATGTGCTGGACAGAAGCAGAACTGAGGGATTGAATTCCAGTTTGACGTCACTGAAGTCTGAACAGGTGACGTCTGGATCGACTGAGACTGTCAGGAGCTTTAATGAAGATGACTGCAGAGTTCACAGGTCACATTCAAGTTACCTGAGCTGCACCGTTATATCACACTGTAAAAAATGCCTCAAGTATTCCTAAAACAGGTTTAGTTTGCAAAATGTAAAGCCTGTGCAGTCGTTCAGTTGGTGGGTTGGTTTGTTTGTTTGTTTGTTTGTTTGTTTGTTTGTTGGTTGGTTGGTTGGTTGGTTGGTTGGTTGGTTGGTTGGTTGTTGGTTGGTTTAGTTTACAGTCTGAGTTCCCTGAGCTGCACTGTTACATCATACTGTAAAAAATGCCTCCAATATTCTTTAAAACAGGTTTAGTTTGCAAAAGTTTAAGGCAGCCTGGTGTCAGATTTTTAATGTCATTTTTACAGTGCAGATTTTGGTTGCAGTACAATTCGAGAATAATTTGTTTTCAGCACTTTTGAGGCTGTTTTGGAAAAACCGAAGTTGGTTATTTTGAATTTTTACAGTTATTTAATCCTCTGTCAGTTATTCAAAGACATAATCTGTTATGAGTTATGAGTTTTCTCCTCTTGGTACGTTCAAGACACAAATCCGACCCTGGACTGTAAAATTAGCAACAGAAACAAATCTATTTGGTATTTTGGGGGGATTTCCTTAAATTCTGGGAGACCTGGTCTTATTTGTGTCTCTCAGCAGCAGCTGAAGGGGAGGATTAGTCTCTTCTCTCCTCCGCCGGCCTCACAGAGCTCCTCTTCATGTAAGCTGGCATGGAAAATAAGCCGTCCTCTTCTCCGCTCTGCTTTCCAAGCCTGAGACGTTCCAAGTGGGGGAGCTGACATGGTGGCGCTGGGCCCGTCCAGGCGACATCTGCAAACACTTTCCAAATCACTGCTGCAGCTGAGCAGGAGAAGAAAAAGAACAAAAAAAGAACAGTTTCTGATGTGAGTCTTGGATGAGTCGTCTCATCCATCTTCAGAGGATTTCCATTAAGATCACCTCGTGTTGCCAAACTCAGGATGATGACAGCGAGTTTCATCGGGTGAAACGTGGCTCAAGCATCATGAACACCTTAATGCTGTTACCAGAGAAGTTTTATGAGAGGTGATCGTACCTGAAGTGTCCCTCGAAATCTCACAGTTCTACTTTATCTGGTTTCAGGCTTCTTTTTGGAAATCCAGATTATCCGAGATGTCATCTTCCTGCTAGGGCTCAAAAAACAGGTAGATATTTGTTGGTTTGTTGGTCGGTTGGTTGGTCAGCAGAATTACACAAAAACTACTGAACAGAGATCAAACTTGGATGGAGAATGCGTCTAGGCCCAGAATAGACTCATTGACTTCTGGTACTGATCCAGATAAAGGGACAGATCCAGGAATTGTTTCTCACTGTCTTTGACATCGTGAGATTGGACGTTTTTCAGCAGTTTGGTTCATTTCTCAGTGGCTACAATTTGATCCTGATCCAAATAAAAATCTGGACCTAGCAGATTGTATTGTTGGTTTTGTATTAGGCTTAAATTTTAGGGGGGTTGTTGGGCCTTGGCAGAGGTTTGCACTCTACTGAGTTCTAGTTGAGCTTGTAGTCCGTGTGTCGGCAGCTGCAGACTGACGCAACAAAATGGAGCAGAAACCTTCGTCATAACCCACTGAACTACCATCAGAGCGAAAAACCCTCTTCCACCATGATGGATTGAGTCAGAGCTGATTTATGCTCCAGAAGAGCCGAACATGGAGTTAGAGGTCTGCTCCTCCTCACGGGAACCTCCTCTGGGTTTAACAGCAGTCATCATTTATTTAGAAAGCTTTTTTGTCTTTTTGCAGTAAATTTTCTCAGAGCGACAAAGAAATAAAAATGTCTCTCTGATCTCAGGACGGAAGATAGGAAGGGACACTCGTTCCCTCTTCTAGAGTTCCTGTACTTAAGTCACATTCACGAATGATTACAGAATCATCAGTGTGAGTACCATATCAATTAAACTCTCTATTAATTACCTGGAAGGGCAGATGAGGCGTCCATGTTCAGCGTCATAGTTTGAAGCTAAACTTGGGATTTATTTTTACTGTTTTATTAGTTCTATCAGAAATATGTAGGGAACAAACCGAGAGTTTGTTCAGATCATCTAAGGAACTTCAAACTCAAAGTGAGCACACCTGAAGCGTTGGTGACAACCCTTCGTGCCGCAGGACATATAAGTATGGTAGGTCATAGTTGGATGTTACAACAGAGTTCACTTGATCATTTGGGTTAACCTCAAAAACCGACTCATCTCCAGCTCGTGGACCTGTTGTCATCATTTCCCTCGTCTCTTCGCCAGTTTCCCAGCAGCCCCTGAACGCTGCACAGACGAGGACTGAAGAACTCTTTGTGTTTTTAACTTTCCTCTTTCTGTCTCGTCTGTCGTTTCATCTGAAGCCCCTCCAGCCTCCCCACAGAAATCCTGCACAGGTCCTGGCTCGAGTCCCGCAGACTCCACACGTGTCTCCGGGAATCCGTTCAAGGCGTTCGGAAAGAAATACCAACAATCACTCTGCTGATTACCTCATTACCCAGCAGCCACCTGAGAGCTGGAGGAGGCGGCTGGCATGGAGCGTCCTCGAGCGGTGATACTTCCTGACAGTTAGGTCATGGAATGAAATGATACCAGCACCGCACAGCGTTAGCAACAGGTGGAGGTGAAACTAAAGGTTACCGTCTGGACCTGATTTGGCGGTCAGTGGTTCTAGAAAAGCATCGAAAAAACAGGTGGACATTTTGTTAAATCTTTGTGCTAGAAAAGAAGTTAGACATGGTCTATATGTTTAGCCTAGCTTAGCACAAAGGAGCAATAATGCTTCTTATTTACATGTTGTAATTTGTTAGCCCACAAACTAGTTACCAATTCATCCAAGAGTCTGTTTTGGAGTTAGCTCGAAAGCTAAGTGCTAACCACTTTTAAAATCTTGCTTTCTGTTTAATAAACAACATAAAACATCAATCTGACAGCTTCAGAGTCGCTGGGTGGTGGATTTAAAGACGCTACAACAAAAAAGAAAAAACAGACTTTTAACCGTCAAATTGAGTCCAGATGAAGCTCATTAGTCAGGGGTCGTTACATGGATCAATTTAATGGGTATTTTCAGATTAATAAGCCTGTAAACTGCACCAAAGGTAATAAAAATCTATTAATTATTGTAATAATGTATAATTGAAATAATGAGAAATCCCCTAAATCCCTCCCTGGGTTTATTATGTATAATTAATCCTGATTTCATGGATAAATTAAGGGGATTTCAGGGATAACATAATCTGTTCTTGCTTATATTTATTGTTAAGTATAAAAAAAGTTGTTTTTGGAGGTTTCTGCTGGTTTGAAGTCTTTTCTGTGTCTGTCTTCACACTGCCGGCCTGCCTGAGGGCAGACAAAGGCATCATTGTACGACTCAAAGAGAAGCAGAGTGACGGAGGTTATATAAGCGTCGCTGGGTTTTCTCCTCTGGCTTCAGCGCTCATCACCGTGATGCGATGCAGGTGGCGCGTGGGCTCTGGCACGCCGTGTCAACGCCGGTGCTTTGGCAAGAAGAGACATTTGATTGGTTTAAGAGCCCCCTGTTCCCGGGAACAGCTGGGCCTATCAGCTCACAGGATGGAGATACACAGTGAAAGATGACATGATGGAAATATGACATTTCTGTTTTATAACAGGACAAACTTGGATTTCCAAAACATTCAAGTGATGTCCAAGAAGTTTTCTGTCAACATGTGGCGAAGCTTCTTCAGAAATGATTAACGTCAACAAATCTGGAAATAATTGGAAATAATAAATAAATTGGTATATAATAAGTTGGTTGGTTGGTTTCTTGGTTGTGGATCCAGATGAAGGGACAGGTCCAGGACTTTTTCAGTTTCTCAGGGAATAATGCATGGGCTCATTGAACAATGGCTGAGCAGTTACAGGTGGTTTAAAATTTAGATTCAGGGCTATTGAGTTTGATATTGGATTAAATAAAGGAGACTGTTGGGCCGTGGTGGAGGTATGCACTCGACGAGTGACATTCTTTATTTTAAGCAACAAGCCTTTGATAGTTTTAGATTCGTGATTGAAAGTGTTTTTCTTTACTTCAGTCTGAATGTGAATGCTTCTATGATTCAGTCATATTTCAGTACCACACAGTGGAGTCCTTTAATGCGTTTTAATATGAAGGCCGGTGTGGTTTGCTGGCCGGTGTCGGTGCAGAGTGACAGTAAAGGTCACGAGTCGCAGCGAGGAGCTGGCAGCTCTCAGCCTGCAGGGACCGTGGAAACAAACTGCTGCTGGCGCTCTAATAACAGCTGCATTGTTTCAGTGTTCACGCTGGAGGAAGAAAAATGCTGCTGGAGGTGTGAATGTTTGTGTTCTTTACCCCGCTCACAGTACGAAACACCTCCCTGTGTTTTTATGAACATTGTGTTTGTGCTTTAAACAGAGACTCAGTCAAGTGGCCTGATAGAGTTTTAATAGCCTCCATGTCCAGGTCTGCCGTATCGGATGGTTTCTAAAATACTCAAAACTGATACTTCTGACAACATTATGTGAGTTTTAACAGAATAAATAATGATAATAATATTTTTCTCTCATAGCACGAGAACATACTTCTGAGCTGCAAAAATATCAGATAACATTGAAACTGGATCAGCTTCAATGGTTGGTCAGTTAGTTGTTTGATTGGTTGTTTAATTTGTTGTTAAGTTGGTTGGTTGGTTGGTTGTTAAGTTGTTTGGTTGGTTGTTTGGTTGGTTGGTTGGTTGGTTGGTTGGTTAGTTGTTGAGTTGGTTGGTTGGTTGGTTGGTTGGTTGTTAAGTTGTTTGTTTGTTTGGTTGGTTGGTTGATTGGTTGATTGGTTGTTAAGTTGGTTGGTTGGTTGGTTGGTTGGTTGGTTGGTTGGTTGTTAAGTTGTTTGTTTGTTTGGTTGGTTGGTTGATTGGTTGATTGGTTGTTAAGTTGGTTGGTTGGTTGGTTGGTTGGTTGGTTGGTTGATAAGTTGGTTGGTTGGTTGGTTGGTTGGTTGGTTGATAAGTTGGTTGGTTGGTTGGTTGTTAAGTTGGTTGGTTGTCTCAGAGGACGAGCAGCAGTTTTAAACCACTTCTCAGGAGGGAAAAAGGACAAACACTTGAGCTGAGTAGTACCAGAATTGACGAGTGATAGATTAGTGTCATACTGTATTATGTGGATTTAAAGAGCTAAACTGGTTTAAGTCCAGTCTGCAGAAGATTCGAGCAAAAAGAGAAACTGTGTCCTGAGCTCTGTCACATTTTCATTTTGTCTCTTTGAAGTGTAAAAGTTGCAGTAAAGAGTCTGACAGCTGCAAACAACAAGCTTCAACACGCCGCTCGCCAAAGTCAACGCTGAAGCTGCTCACAGGTTGTGAAAGTTCCCTCATCAGTTCTTCTGCCCCGTCTGTGTTCATGGGGCAGAGCGGCTCCATGCCTTGGCCTGTAAAACTTAAATGCTCCCACATCAGACGGCGGCGAGGCTCGCGCTCATTAAGGACGCTGTTATTACAGTGTGGACTCAGCCTGAGGCTCTCTCCAAACTCTGCTAATAAGGCTAACTAAGCTAACATGTTGTTGTTATCCTACGGCCAATTAAAAGTCAAATCCAACAGAAAACTCAACTTTAATGGCAAACAAACAGAAATCTGACACCATCGTTTGATCCTGATGCTGATGATAATAATAAAAACGTCATGTTTCTGTCCGTTACTGTTACAGATTGAGCTTATTGTCCAGGTGCAAAGTGACGCATGTCCAAAACTTTTTTAGCATGCTAACACTTTAAACTAAGTTGGTGAACATCAGCATGTGAGCACTGTCACTGTGAGCTCACTGATGCTCTACGTTAGATACTGATGGAGCCCTCCGTCCACTCACTTTGTCCACACTGTTTTAAAAGCCTCCATATATAAAGGAACAGTACCACCAGAGACTGTGGAGGGAAAGTGGAGCTAACAGTTCAAACGAGACGACCAAAGAACACGACAAAGGAGTCTGAACAACGATGAACAACCAAAAGCACCAAAAAGGTAGTTGGTTGGTTGGTTGGTTGGCTGGTTGGTTGGCAGGCTGGTTAGTTGGTTGGTAGTAGTATTATACCTGTACCAATGCGCGTACATGTGGACTGCGTGCGTGCATGTGAGAAAAATGTGTGTGCGTCATGAAAAAATGTGTGTGCGTGTGTGTGTTTTATGACCCATAGCATTCTCGTGTGTTTGGGTGTGTGTGTGTGTGTGTGTGTGTGTGTGTCTTTGGTTTTATCTGACATAGGTCAGATACTGATCAAGAGCATCCCTGCCGTTGTCATGGAGGGATAAGCAGATTCTCTGTTTCACATGTAGGTGTGAAACCCACCAAAAAAAATCCTTATCTAAAAAAAAAAAAACACTTCAAACAGTCACTCTGTCTGCAAAGATGAAGTCTGCAGAGATGAGTTGAAGAATGTTTGGTTAAATATTTATATATTAAACTGGTGTTTCTTAGTATTTTGTTACATCCAGCTTGAATACTATTCAAGCACACCCGCCGCAGATGTGTGACCACACCTCCTGTCTTGGCCCCTCCCTGGGTCCTCCCACCCTTGGTCCCTCCCTCTGTTTAACTGTATATATAAGCGTTGGTCATTTGTGTTCATTTACCCTCGGATTTCTTTCAAGCAACAAGGGCCCCTTTGCAGTCATGGCAAGCAGCGGATGTGTGGATCTGGACCAGGCCTGTGTTGTTGATGGTATGTCACCCCCTGCATACCCTAATGTCGACGTTGTGGATCCTCCTAGTCGTCCCGCAAAGAGATGTATGAGGGGTGTCCTTTCTACCAATGCTAACACTGCGTCAGGGTCGGGGCTGGATCTAGAATACTTGGGTCTAAATGGGTATGTTTACTCTGTAAAGTATCACGATGGAAGAGTTAGCATGAGTGTTGGATGGAAAACGTGTGCTGGAATTGTGGATGATGATACACGAGGGGGTAGTATGTCTGTGAAAGATTGGAAGTTGTTTCGTTCTATTGTCTGCCCAGACCTTGATCAGCCTGGCTTTCCTGAGACAGTTTATGTGTCGCAGATGGTCAGCGCTACAGGTCCGGAGCTTTATCGGATCGTAGCTGATCGATTTTTCCGGCCGCAAGACGATTTTGTTTTTCTCAGTGTGTGTGAAGATAGGGAGAGGTTGATAGCGGTCAGAGGGCTCGAAGAATGGAAAAGACAGCCATATCCTCTCACACTTGGAGAATATGATTCATGGTTCAAAACCGTTTTCTTTATCCAGTGGTGCGACTGGCGAGCTCTGCAAAGGGTGTTTAGAGAAATTGACGAGGCCATCAAAAAAGACAGAATCAACAGTAGTTATGAGAATATTAGAAAACGCCTTGTATTTGATGATATGTCGCCTGGTATCCAGCGTGACAAGCCTCCTACCTTGTGTAGGCCGAAAATCATCAGACACGCCGACTACTGAGAACAAATGGTAGGCATATTATGTATAATTTTTGTTTGCATTCATACTTATATGTCAATGTTTATTTCTACTCTATATCTAAATATGATTTTTTTGTTTGTTTTATCAGAGCACAGCCCTGCATCTCCAAGCCTCTTCCAATCACCTCCTACATCTCCTCTTAAGCCGTCAGTGTTTTGGTCACAGCCGTGGTCGCCTTCGGCATCTACACCTTCATCTCCTACATTTTCATCTACTCCAGCTGATCCATATCCGGCGTTGCAGACGCCCCCTTCATCTCCCTCCACTCCATCTCTGTTGGTGCGGACCCCTTCACCTTCTCCCTCTGACTCACAAGATGTGATTTGTGACACACAAGATGTGGCTAGTATCCAAAACAATGGGGTGTTGTCTATCGTGTTCATTGATGGGGTTAAAACCATTGTCCTACACCTCCTCAACATTGTTGTATACAGGTATTGGGAGGAGCTCTGTTATGGCTGTCAGATCAACCACCCCAGTCAGAAGCATCATGAGTGTGTGTTGGCGATCCCTGACTATTTCTGTGAGAGCCGGTTTGACCAGCTTACAGAGAGACTGTGGACTGACCGTTTTATCCCAGCCATTCAGCGCTTTTTGACTTCAAAACGCATCTATGTCGACGAAGCCAGAACCCAGGGGGCTGTAGAAGCTATTCTACACGAGCTGAAATCAGCGGAGAAGATCACGGATAAAATCAAGGAAATGTATGACACAAAGATTGGTGATGACTATATGAAAATAGCACAATTACGTGTTATAAGCGACTATTGGAGAGGACTAGACCATTGAGGTGTACTGTGACAACAACAACAACGTAAAGCAGCATCAACACTTGCTATAAGTTTTTATTTTTACTCCTTTTTTCTTTTGATTATTCCTTTTTTTTGGTTTTTTTTTTGTTTTTTTGTTTAGTGTGTGTGTGTGTGTGTGTTTAAAAAATGAAAACAATTGTCAAGCTGTTAAATAAAAGCCTGTGTAAGAAACATATTCTGCCCATTCCAGTCTCATCATTATCATGGAAAGCACACTGCAAAAGATTTATCATGATCCTGCTCATCCAGGCGGTCTTGGGAGTATCAACAAGCTTCGTAATGCCGTCAGGGATTCTACAGGGGTTACCCCTAGGCTAACAGATGTTAAACGTTTTTTACTGGGGCAAGACGTCTATACACTCCATGCCAAAGCTGCGAGACATTTTCCTAGGAACAGGGTTTTGGTTGGTGGTATTGATAAACAGTTCCAGATCGATTTAGTGGATATGGGGGAATATTCTACTGAAAATGATAGTGTGAGATACTTACTAACATGTATTGATGTGTTTTCTAAATTTGCGTGGGTCAGATGTCTTAAAAACAAATCAGGCATGTCTGTTACCAAAGCTTTTAACAACATTCTGAGCGAGGGCCGTATACCTACAAAACTCCAAACAGACAAGGGCACAGAGTTTTATAATAAACACTTTCAACAATTGTTAGATCAGTATAAAATCACCCATTTTTCAACACTAAATGAGACTAAGGCTAGTGTGGTGGAACGTTTTAACAGAACCTTCAAGACTCGTATGTGGAGGTATCTATCATCTGTTAATTCACGCAGATATGTAGACGTGGTCCAGGACCTTGTTGATGCCTATAACAAATCTCATCATAGATCGATAAAGATGTCCCCCAGCTCTGTAAATAAAGACAACGAGAAAACAGTCTTTAACAATTTATATAAGCTGAAACCGTCGAGGGTATCATCCTTTAAATTTAGTTTGGGGGATAAAGTGAGAATTTCAAAACTTCGTGGGGTGTTTAGAAAAGGTTACGAACAAACATACACAGACGAGTATTTTACAATAGATGCATGTATAGCAAGAGATCCACCTGTATACAGGCTGTTAGATTGTGCGGGGGAAGTAGTGAAAGGTACATTCTACGAGCCAGAGCTACAACTAGTGATTATTGATAAAAACAAAACTTTTAAAATAGAAAAAATACTGGCCAGAAAGAAATTAGGTCGTAAAAATATGGTCTTTGTTAAATGGCTGGGGTGGCCTGAGAAATTTAACTCATGGCTCCCTGAAAAAGATATCGTAGATGTGTGATAAAAGGGAGTGTACTAACTCCTTACAGAGTCACTTTTGAATATTGGCTCGTGCGTATCAGAACTATGGAGAAAAACGGGTTTTATGTTACCCTACCTAGTAATGCTTCACTACATGTATATCCAAATAACAAGATATGGCAATATAGGACTAAATTAGCTAAACCAATAGTCCTGAACGAACCATATGAAGTCGGTGTTATCGAAGTCCAATATCCCCGCGTATGGAATAGTTTCTCAGCAGCGGACGCTGATGTGGATATCTATGACTATAAAACACAGAAGACATATACCGTATCTCTAGCAGTGGGCTTTTATGAGACTATACCTAGAATACTGAAAGAATTTAATTCAAAATGCATAGTAACCCCACCGATATCCCGCTTAAGTCTGGTGTACAACAATATTACAAATTTTGTTAATTTTTCGGGGGCTGAAGGATATACTTTAACATTTAAAGGTCGTTTAGCAGAGCTACTAGGTTTCAATCCAGGGGAGCCGGTCAAAATACCTATCACCCTAAATTTTAGGAAACAATATACAGCTCCACACCCCGCCGATATTCACGCAGGAACATATAATATATTTCTCTATAGTGATATTGTGGATTATCAACTATTGGGTGATAGCTATGTGCCACTTCTCCGCTGTATAAATGTGTCGGACGAGATAAGGCGTATGCCCACTCTGACTTATGACAAGCCACACTACACATCGCTCTCCAAATCAATTATTGATGATATAGAGATCTCGTTAAAAAACGATCAAAATCAGTATATACCTTTTGCATTTGGTAAAGTCATTGTCAAACTACACTTCAGGCCTGTGAGACAGTTTTTCTAATCACTAATTGGAGAAAAAAAAAAAAAAAATGACACACACTCCATTTACACACGATGATGGTAGATATATGACCTACTACATGAACCAGGCGGGGGGAGATTTACCAGGATTTATAGGGAGCAGTACCCAATACGGTAATGGGTTAGGGGGGATATTTCGTAGTCTATTCAGAATGGCAGTACCATTGTTAAAAAGCGGGTTCAATCTGGCAAAACCCCACTTAAAAACAGCCGCTACAAACATTATGGGGGATGTTGTGTCAAATATTGCAAGAAACACACTATCAAGGCAACAGGAGGGGAGTGGTCTGATGGTGTATAGTAGAAGACCTTTGAAAAGACCTCCTTCCAGACGAGGGCGTAGCCATACGGGGGCTAAAAAACGTAAAACAGGCGTTAAAAGACGCAAAGCCGTCAAAAAGAAGGCAACCGTCAAGAGACGCAGAGCTCGGATCAGTCGTTCCAGGACTTTGTCTAGAGACATATTTTAGGCTACAACTCAAGGAATACAACCATGGCGCTCATTCATAACCAGTCTGAAGAATGTGTGAAGACCGAGTTGGATCTGTTTACAGTACCCTATACTCAGACATCCATTGAGAAATCTACTTTTGTCGAAATCCCACCTATTTCTGCAATAACGGACACTGGACCTCTGGAATTTTACATATCGGCTAGTGGGGAGGATTACCTAGACCTGAATGAATCATATCTTTTTACACGTGTGAGGATTGTAAATGCAGACGGTACAAACATAGCACAAGGCGCCGACGTAGGATTTATAAACTATCCAGGATGTACATTATTCTCACAGGTCGATATAATGTTGGGGGACAGGCTTATAACACAATCCTCCAACACATATCCATATCGCGGTATAATTGAATGTTTGATTAACTATGGACGGGACACTTTGGATACACAGTTCAGTACCGGTTTGTTTTGTAAAGACACTAGCACACATATGAACGATGCGTCCATAGACGGTGACAATGCAGGGTTGTCGGATAGAGGAGAATACACTGGAGACAGCAGAATCGTGGAGTTAATCGCACCGATACACTCTGATTTGTTTTTTCAAGAAAAACTATTGCTAAATGGTGTCGATATTTCTCTGAAATTTATACGGTCTAAGGATGAATTTTCTCTTATGACGCCGGGAAATGTACAATTCCGAGTTAAGATTATGTCAGCCAGTGTATTTGTGAAAAAGGTATCTGTTGCTCCAACTGTACGTCTGGCCCATAGCAGGGCTCTACAGCATACTAATGCTAAATACGCTATAGACAGAGTGGCTTTGAAAACTTTCTCCATACCTGCAGGAACCAGGGTGTGCAACCAAGAAAATCTCTATATTGGACAGATCCCTAAATTTGTTATTATCGCTTTTGTTGATAACGAGGGATATACAGGAAGTTATGCGCGCAATCCATTTAATTTTGAGAACTTTGATACAGAGTTTATAAGTCTATACGCCGACGGCCAGTCTTTTCCCGCAAAACCCTTTCAACCGCTCTTTCAGAGAGGCCAGTACACAAGAGAGTATTATCAGCTGATTCAGACCACCGGACGTCATCTAAAAGACAGATCGTTGGCAATATCACGGCAAGATTTTGGAGCCGGTTACACATTATTCTGTTTCAATTTGGAACCCGATGAAGGGTGTGCAGGGAATGTGTCACTAATTAAAACAGGCAACGTGAGGCTGGAAGCTCGTTTCAGAGTTCCTCTACCACGCACTGTTAATCTTATTTGTTATTCTGTTTTCGATTCAGTTATCGAGATATCAAACAGGAGACAAGTATTGATGGATTACTACTAAAAAACCAAAACATAATGAATACGATAGAATTAACTAGTATTGTTAGGAAAAGAATTATTGGGGGTACAGATTTTCTGGGGGTCCTAGCATGCGATCAGCTCCCTAAACATGGTGTTTATAAATATCCTGTTATGTTGATTGTAAACACGCAGCCCTCTAACATGCCTGGTGAACATTGGCTGGCTATTTATATTACAAAACATAAACAAGGATATTTCTTTGACAGTTTTGGTCACCCGCCTGACAAATTTCCAACAATGATAAATAATTTTCTGATAAAAAACTGTACGGATGTATTTTATTCTAGAAAACAGGTTCAAAATAATCTCGCGACAACATGTGGCCCCCACTGTGTCTTTTTTCTATGTCATGTACAAAAAGGGATACCGTATTCACGGTTTTTAAATATGTATGGACCCGATCTTGTTTGTAATGATGCAATGGTATGTCAATTTGTTAACAAAATACAACCTGATGTATGTCATGGATATGATTTTACGTGTGTACAATGTGGATAACAAATGTGTAATCTAATGTTAAATGGTGTTTAAACTGTGTTAACATCAAATAAATATAGAACACAATCTTGTTTTAAGGTATCGTTTTTTATTCATGTTTAAAAAATAATAATAATAATCATTGCATATATGTATATATACAAAAAAAGAAGGAAAAAAAAGAAACAACTCTTTATTAAAATGGAACAACAGTAAATAAAATTAATATTAATAATAATAATAGAAAAAAATTAGAAAAACATACACATACATGAAAATACTTTAAAAACAACAATGTGCCATTGGCAGTGAGAAAAGAAAGAAAGAAAAAAATCTGGAAATTACAGGTAAATTGTCCCTGAAACATTTATGCAGCAAACCGTGGTATTTAAACAATAAATTTCAATTCAATCTATACATAAAATGATATGTCAAAATCAAAAATTTAACCAGCTGGTGTCCCAACTACGTGATTTCAAACCCCTCACCCTCGGGGCCCTAAGAGGGGCACGGTATCTGGGTGTACTACTAGGACTCAGCCTTTTTCTCTCTCGATACGTGTCTTGGGGTGTAAAACTCGCATCACTTGGTGTGTCAGCGATTCCTTTATATTCGGCAATACCCCGTCGCACCATAGTGTTTGGGATAGCCGATAAAGGAATATTTAAACGTGCCATAGTTTTTAAAAACAGGTCCCACCCTATAGGTCTTGAAACATCTGAAACATTATGTGTAGCAGTAACGCTTTTTACCAAATCGTATAGGTGTGAGCCTCGGACAGTGTGTTTGTCGACGATGATCTCACCCTGATCTGTCCATGAAATCATATCTTTTGATCGGGTTATCGCGTCCAAAATGTATTCGACGTTTTTTCTGCTTCTTTTAGGTACATGCTTTAATACCTCTTCTGTGATTAAATCTTTTTTGTCAACATCGTCAGTACGCGGTGTGATATTGAGGCCGGGGCCGTTTGTATCATGACCTTCGCTGACTGGCAGTGATAGCGTCAAGACGTTTTTTTCACTCGCATTCTGTTTTTCTAATACCAGGTATCGTTGTAGAATACAGGCATATTTTTTGGCCTTCTCATAAACGTTTGTGTCCGGTAGTTTTAGCACGTCGATCATGGCTTTATCTAAGTCATTTTGCGCAATTTGCCTTATGGAACCAGTATTCTGCTCCTGCTGTTGTTTTAAGGCGTCCAATTGATGCTGAGGGACCAGGAACATTTTTTGTGCGTGCTCCATTTCAACCTCTGTTAAAAAGACCGGCTATAAAGGGTATAGCTGCTCCTAGCAGGGGTAATAAAAAACCTCCAGTCTGATTGATAGTCTTTTTCTTTTTTAAAAGTTTGACTTTTTTATCAGCTACTAGTCTGATGATGGTTTTCTTTTTTTTTAGCTGTTTGTACTGTTTGTCCGTCAAAGGGATGTTGCCGCTTATTACATTGAGAGCTATTTCACACAGAGCATTCACAAAGTCTGCGCTTGCATGCCCCACAATGACCCTTCGCACACTCGGTGGCGATTTATATAACAACTCCAACAGAGCCAAATTTCTCTGCATACGTAACGACATTGTCACACCTTCTGCTTTTTAGAGATGTACACAACTGGACGAGCTGATAGCACTGCAGTTCTGAGTCTTAGATAATCTGGCGTCTTGGCTTTATAATCAATAAGAAGATAGCCATATGCCGTGTTGGTGGCATCATTAAAAGCCTCTAAAAAAAATTTGGTATTGCCTGGAAACATTTGTCGTCCTATTAATGTGATTTGGTATTTATCTCTAGGGTTTTTAAACAAAACAAGGTAGTTGGTATTCAAACTAATAGTACGACTAGCCTTGCCTTGAATAAATAGATTTTGTACTAAATATATACAACTAAGATTCCTATGGTGAACGTATTTGGTAAAAACATTTTGTACTTCTATATTATTGCAGGCGTCATTCATTAAATCATCTATAATAAGCAGATTGTTTTTGTCTAGGGGTAACAATACATCATCACACAGAGATTCGGGTAGACCATTCACAAAGTTAATGTCTCTCATCTGTAGTAGCTGATCATATAAAGGTTGCCAACACGAATATATGTATACAACATTGTCAATAGGGTGTGAAATAACCCTCGATGCATTTTCAATAACACTCTTGACAAAATATGTCTTCCCACAGTTTGAAGGACCGCTCACCACCAGACTAAATGGATGTTGTAGTCTGTCATCAAACCCGCGATCTGATCTAATATCCATAAGGAAGTGTAGTATAATCAGCCAACACCCTACGTTTGTTGTACACAACCTGAACCTTTTTTGTAACTGTGTCATTCTTGAGATGGAACCTCTTTTTGTCTCGTGTGATTGTTTCAGAAACAGTCACCATGTGCGCATCTGTATTCTGATTGGCCACAAAAGATTGTACTAGACCCAACAGAGACTCAGGGGTGACCACTGCAGCATTTTTAGCATTTAACGTCACCCCCTTACATTTGACCTGCGTTTTGCCATGTGCTGTGTGATAGGCATAGCACTTTGGACCCCCCGATACAAACTCGGTGATATAATCTTCTTCAGGGAGTCCGCACACATTACCATCATTCAGCTCATCAGTCAAATCACCCAGGTATTCACCTATGGGTGGGTTCCACTCCCCCGGCCGTGAAGTAAAAACAACGCTGTCAGTATCACAGTAAAGAACACGTTGTTGTAACTTATCCAATACGTCATAGAGCATGAGTCGTGCGTGGGCTGTGGTCACGGCTCCTATAAAGATATTTACATCTTTAGTTCTGGAGGCCCTGACGTCGGCATGACACCACTGCACCATAGCCACATCATCTGAGATGAAACAAAACTGCCGCACATCATAATGATCGCTAAACATCAGCTGTGTAAATCTGGCTGGTTCTGTTATCAACTCACAATTCGGCAGGTTATTCCTCATGCTAAATCTACCCCACAATGAGTTCAGAAGAAGCTTGTTGCAACTCCTCACCGCCTGGTTTACGCAGATTTTATCTGCATCTAGCTGGATGCCCTCTTTTTGGAGATAGTCATTGATGTATCTTTCTTTCTCCTCAGGCGTCTTGACATGTCCCGGATAACCAGAAGCCTCTTGCTTGCATTTTAGAAATGTCTTGACATAATCCCTGAACAAGGTGTCGGTCTTGTTGGGGAAATGCCACACTTCATCAATACGCACTACCTGGTATCCCTTCTCAACCGCTTTTTGAAGCTCAAACGAGACCCACACACCCGACAGCCGTCTGTCGTCGTCATTGTGTGTGCAGTCACTCGTCTGGTTCATCGCCTCAGCACATGTACGACATAGCGGGAACATGAGTTTATTGTGACACCTATAGGGCAGGACAGGATGGTACAAACCTCTCGGCGGGAGCACAACACACTTCACAAACCCGAAATAGTTATCAAGGGAATCAAAATCCCTAAAGATAATCTGGGGGTGACCTATTGGATATTGTTTTTGTGCGTTCACAGCCGGGTACAAACTGGTGAAGTCGTAATATCTTACCTTCTCACCATCTGACACCTTGTGATACAGTTTCATGGCATTTGTACGCCCTCCAAACAGCGCCTGTCGGGGGTCCAAACGTTCTGGTTTCTGGTAATCTTTCAGAAACGTCTGGTGGCTAGGGCTAGTCTTTTTAAGCCTGAGCCATTCACACTCCCACATCACTACGACTTTTTTACCATAGACAGCCTTCAAAGCTTCAATCTTTGTAGAAAATGCACAGGAGAGCTCGCCAAAGGTGTTTCCGGTGACTGGATTCATAGCAGACTGGACGTGGCATTTGAGACACCCATGGTAGAAACATCCTGCAAATTCATAGCATGTGTTTGTATCAGGGTGATAGCCATCCACATAGTATGGACCTATCTCCTTTTCACCATGGTTGAGTGCATGAACTATCTCGAGCTTCTCAGTGTGACGCAGGTATTCAAGCCATTCTATTGACACATTTGAATATGTCTTATTCTGCTCAAGGTATGCCCCATCATACGTGAGAGCGAGTGTGTCTTTAGGCAGAAACAGTGTTTTGAATACCCCCATACAACTGGAGGCCAAGGTGGTGTATGCAAAGGGGTCGAGCTGGGTGCATTTGAGAAAAGTATCTCGGTAGATCACACAAGCTCTGCGCAACACTTCCACGTCGTTCATACAGTAGCGACGAATCTCTGTATTGAAATCAAAGGTTTCAGTGCGCACTGTGTCATACCAGGTCATGAATGCTGTTTTCTCTTTGGCAGTCATGCTGTCATAGCCGTAGTAGTGTGGTTCTGGGTAGGGTCCTACATATAACTCGTGGCCCTCTGTGTTAAACTTATGGGGGAAATAGCCTTTCGACATATCCTCAAACCCCAAGGCTGCTGGTATTTTCGACAAGCGCATAGGCAGAAAGCTAAAGGAGTCTATCCACCGTTGTTGGTATGCTTTGTCATACATTAGAATCACCCTGCTGCCTCTCATCGTCAGCTGTGGGGTGATTCCTTGTTTGACAAAGTATTCCAGCAGTATGTAGTTGTCAAACCCCGACGCGTTATGTGCTATGAATGTATGGTTCTTATATTCAGGTTTTCTGAAGCGGTCAATCATGGTTTTAACGCAGTTTGTTCCCTCGCAACAGAACCATTTCTTCCCATCGAGATCTTTTATACACGCGTAATTTGCCTCGTGTTTGCCGTTGTTATACCGCGTCTCAAAATCAAATATTTTGTATTTTTCATGCAGTTCTTTCTTCTGCAAAGGCTGGATATAACACTGATGTGTAGCCTTACCATCCAATTTGTTCTCGCCGCAGTGTCGACACCTAATAGGTTGACACTGGTGAGCTTTTTCTCCTACTCTGTAGATTCTACCGCACGTCTCACAGTAGTTAAGGCTGTCACAAGGTACCAATTGGTGTTCTTTCTCAAGCTGTTTGTGTTGGTTGTAACAAAATGTGGAATTGCATATACGTTTGCACTTATCACATTTCCTGACACTGTTTGGTCGATCAAGACATTCTGTTGTAAAACAAACATTACATCTGAGATCGCAGTAATGGTACAGGGGTGCTTCATATGTTTCATAACAATAATGACAGACATATGAGACACCCCAGAACCCCGTCTGGTTTTCTATCAGATAATAATGGTTATCATGTAGATAGAGCCATACAGTGTCTCTGTTGTATGCGTCGTGTGTTTTGTAACACAGCAATCGTTTACGGCCAGCGGCATGGTGGAAGATTATGATTTTTGCATTTATCTCCTCCTCAAATTTTGCGACATCATCAAATGATACACGGCGAGTGAGATCGTGCATCACCTTCCTATGTTTGTTTTCCGCATACACAATTTGTTCGGGCAAAGTCTTATCTTTGTGTTTAAAACGGGCCAGACAGAGACTGAAACACAAATTATTATTATTATCTCCACCATTGTCAGGGTTGTACAGAAAGCGGCCTTTCTTTGACAAAATATTATCATAAGGCACATTACCCAAACGGAGACGAGCCCCACCGCTTCTATTCTGTACCACTGTGACAATAAATTCCAATTCGTCATCAGTCATGGAAGTGTCATTACTTTGCAAAACTTGTGAAATTTCTTCCATAAACAAATCTGCATTGTATTGATTGTCGGCGTTTAAAATAGCCTGCACGTCACTGGCCAGGGATGGACCTCTCAATACTGCATTTAAAATACTACCAGGATGCGCTTCCTCTAAGGCTCGATCGATTACACCAGACAGCCTGTCCCTAACTCTCATGGGTACCAATTCAGGACTATCGAGACTGATGTCTCTGAAATCAAGTCGCTGACGCAGTTCATAGGCATTGAAAGTAGGTATATTCCTGACTTGTATCTGATCCTGCCCGTTTTCATCATCATCATCATCATCATCATCATTATGGGATGAATCAGCACCATGCACAGGATTGATCTCACCATTCTGTTGTGAATCCCTATCTTCACTACCACCGCCTATTTGATTTACAGAACAAGGCTCATCATCAACAACAACAACACTACGGTGTTCTACATGCCTTGGTACCGATGCAGATCCAGTCTGAATGGCATTGTCTACATCTCCATTGTCAACAGCAGAAGCAGTCCCCATACCAACATTACCAATACTAATATCAACAGGCTTATTGACAGCGGCAACATCAACAGCAACAGCGTCATTATTAATATTCTCATCACCAGCAATGTTATCATCAGCAGTAGCAGCAGCAGCAAATCCACCAATGTCAACATCACCAGCAATGTTATCATCAGCAGTAGCAGTAGCAGCAGCAACAGCCGCAGGAGTAGAAGACTCTCGGGTAGAAATCATGTTTGACATACGTCTTATGAATCGTTTGTACTGCGTCCTAACCCATCTAGGCACTGTTTTGGCATCATCATTAACGTTACCATAAGGCAAATTGTTCTTTTGCGCAAAACGAATATATGCAGCCCGAGCCCCGTCAATACTGTGAGATGTTGTTTGCTCATCATCATCAGTATTCCATTCATCGCTGTCGCCGGTATCTACATCATACCAGGCACCGTTGTTACGTCTACATTTTTTTCTGGGAGGGGCCATTTTAATAACTAGTAATCAACGCTAATGACACACCGAGTGATGCAAGTTTTATTATAATTATTTTTAATTTATTTATCCTTTTTATGTTTTTTGCCCCGTGTGGCCAATTGTGGACAAAATTGACGCAAACACTACACCCAGATCGCCTAATGCCTCTGTGGTTTGGCGTCTGTATAGTGTATAAGCACGTCTTTGCCGCCGGACTATTTTTAACAAGTTTTGTTTTTGTCTTTTTAACACTGCTATTTTTTTAATCATAGAGCTTTCCAATTTCTCTAGTTTGTTATTCACTATGTCAAACTTATCATTCTCTGTGTTTAGTAGTTCGACACGATCAAAAGCATTTGGGCCTAAATAGTATTCACAAAACCCACTTATATCCAATAGTTCTGGGCTATCTGACACGGTTGGTAAGACAGAAGAATCGGGTGGCTGTAGACACTCCAGAGGTGTGGTGGCTACGTCGGCCACCCAATCGTCGTCGTCGTTATCAGAACGCACGAGTAATGGGGGTTGAAAATCGCCGAGCGCAGTCTGCTGACACCTCTGAGGCGCTGTGTCTGAGTCGGACACCCAATCACCGTTATCAAGACACCAAGGTATTGGGTATTTAAAATCAGGAGGTGTAGTCGGTGACACAGCTGGTGGGACACAATCATGTGACACAACTATCTGTTCTACATCACCTGGTGGTGTAGAGGAGATCACATATGCAGGGGGTAGTACGGGCTCCGCCTCACTCGTAGTTGTATTCAAATTCACAACTACGTCCACAGCTACATCCAGCTCATTTTGGAGAGCGAGCTCTGTATCGTCCTCTTCTCTAGGGGATTCTGGCTCCTGGGGTAAGACTAATGGCTGCAACACATTGCTCACCAACCTGTGATAAGACGATAAAGTTAGAAAGTAAAATAAAATATATTTTAAAAAAAAGAAAGAACATCCTGATAATACATACAATCGAAATAATTGTTACACACCTTGTATCAGGGACAGTTTGTATGTCCTTCCGCCTCTTGCACTTTTTGGACAATATCACATTGGTTCTAACGACTTTAGGATGACCTGTCCTGCCGGGTTTCTTGTTTGGAGCTCGGAAATCTATACAAACACACAAAATAGTTAACTCGTATGTTTATAATTAACCGCTATTATTGACTACTCACCAAGTAAATAGAGTAAAAAAATTTTTTTTTTTTAAAAAAAACAGGTTTTACCAGCTACGTCTTCACGGTCCTCCTTTATCGCCCTCAGCGCCTTTTCACTTTGGGAATATGATATATTCTGTGAATGTCCTGACGTAAGCAACAGAGCCACACACTGTCTTATGACTATGTGTGTTAATTAAAAATCTAACAATAAATACATAAATAAAGCAGTATACATCTCAATATATTCAAACACAAACAAAATACAATACTAAATAAAATTGCACTACATACCGATCTGCTCTGCGGGCTTTAAGAGATAGTCTGTTCACTCTGGGTCGACGTGTTTCTTCTTGAAAATCTATACAAACACACAAAATAGTTAGCTCATATGGTTATAATTAACCGCTATTGATGACTACTAGTTAAGTAAAAGTTTTACCGTCTGCGTCCTCTCGGTCCACACCAATCACTCTCCACGCCTTGTCACTGAGGGAATATAATACATTCTGTGAATGTCCTGACGTAAGCAACAGAACCGCTCACTGTCTTATGACTATGTGTGTTAATAGAAAATCTAACAATAAATAAAGCAGTATACATCTCGATATATTCAAACACAGACCAAATAAAAATTCACTACATACCACTCTGCCCAGCGGGCTTTAAGAGTTAGGCTATTAACTCTGGGCTGCTGTGTTTCTTCTTCTTCTTGGAAATCTGTACAACATAAAATTAAAATTAATAATGAAAACAAACAAAAAAAAAACACAGCATTTGAACACCAGTTTAGCGACTGCAAAAACACCCCTATGCTGTTGAGGAGTTTTTATACCACTAGTAAACTATCCTGAAGAAAAAAGATCGCTACTCCTGATTTCATACATTGATACAATCACTTCTGAAAAGATAAAAATAAAAACACCAACCTTTGTTACCAGCCTCAGTGTCTGGATTAACATCCAACACATCAAGACCCCAAAGGCTACCTATTACGTAAAACCTTTAAAAACAGGATACATACAATGTTTACTATGCTATCACTGTATTAATAACACTAGATAAACAAATCTATTAGGAAACGAGATAATAACAAACAAAATGAATAAATAAAACTCACCATTCAGAAGATCCATCGTATCGACACACCAGAAAAAATTTAAAAATGTCTTTCCAGAAAGTACGAGCCACGGCCTGTCGAGAGCGCAAAAAGTGAGAGAGAAAGACCAACACTTTACAGTTAGCTTATATACACTCTCAAATAATCACGCCTCCACCAGGGGTGGTATCACACATCACCGTGATAGGCGTAGCCTAAAAAAATCTAACCATAACTCTTTAACACATAACTATACACAATATATGTTGAATAAAACAATGAGAAAAGAAAACAAGCGTATATTAAAAAAGCTTCGCAACGAGACCACTCATCGATAGCTTCTAATAATAATAATAATAATAATCACATATACTTATATCCCCTTGAACTCTCAGGTCTTCACACCTAGACATGAGCTGAATGGTAACAGGGAACCACATGTGGAAAATATATTTAATCACCATTCTTTAACTCAAAAGTAAAAATGTCCTATGTCGGATAAAACAAATCACCAAAAGAATATAAACAAGTCTTTACACCATTATCACTCATTCAGACATTCATTTTTTTCTGAATCTCACATGCACTCACACCCAGCTAACACATTTGCCTAATGAGTACACCGCCGATTCCTTCACTGCTGTTTTGGTGTAGAGTTCTGTGTTAGCATTCCCGCCAACTATCTGTTTTTGGGCTTGAATAGTATTCAGGCTGGATGTAACAAAATACTAAGAAACACCAGTTTAATATATAAATATTTAACCAACATTCTTCAACTCATCTCTGCAGACTTCATCTTTGCAGACAGAGTGACTGTTTGAAGTGTTTTTTGTTTTTTTAGATAAGGATTTTTTGGTGGGTTTCACACCTACATGTGAAACAGAGAATCTGCTTATCCCTCCATGATAACTGGCACCGACTAATACACCATGTTCCCCTTAGAGACCTCTAAAAGTATAAGCAAACCCACAACTACCTGATTTTGACCCCTCACATCAGCGGCGGGTGTGCTTGAATAGTATTCAAGCTGGATGTAACAAAATACTAAGAAACACCAGTTTAATATATAAATATTTAACCAAACATTCTTCAACTCATCTCTGCAGACTTCATCTTTGCAGACAGAGTGACTGTTTGAAGTGTTTTTTTGTTTTTTGTTTTTTTAGATAAGGATTTTTTTGGTGGGTTTCACACCTACATGTGAAACAGAGAATCTGCTTATCCCTCCATGATAACTGGCCCCGACTAATACACCATGTTCCCCTTAGAGACCTCTAAAAGTATAAGCAAACCCACAACTACCTGATTTTGACCCCTCACATCTGCGGCGGGTGTGCTTGAATAGTATTCAAGCTGGATGTAACAAAATACTAAGAAACACCAGTTTAATATATAAATATTTAACCAAACATTCTTCAACTCATCTCTGCAGACTTCATCTTTGCAGACAGAGTGACTGTTTGAAGTGTTTTTTTTTTTTTAGATAAGGATTTTTTTTGGTGGGTTTCACACCTACATGTGAAACAGAGAATCTGCTTATCCCTCCATGACAACGGCAGGGATGCTCTTGATCAGTATCTGACCTATGTCAGATAAAACCAAAGACACACACACACACACACACACACACACACCCAAACACACGAGAATGCTATGGGTCATAAAACACACACACGCACACACATTTTTTCATGACGCACACACATTTTTCTCACATGCACGCACGCAGTCCACATGTACGCGCATTGGTACAGTCTTAATACTACTGTTGGTTGGCTGGCATGTTGGCTGGCTGGTTAATTGGTTGGTTGGTTGGTTGGTTGGTTTGGTGGTTGATTAGTTTGTTGGTCTGTTGGTTGGCTGGTTGGTTAGTTGGTTTGCAGGTTGGCTGGTTTGCTGGTTGGTTGGTTGGTTTGGTGGTTGATTAGTTGGTTTGCAGGTTGGCTGGTTAGTTGGTTGGTTGGTTGGTTTGGTGGTTGATTAGTTTGTTGGTCTGTTGGTTGGTTGGTTGGTTGGTTTGGTGGTTTGCAGGTTGGTTGGTTGGTTTGGTGGTTGGTTGGCTGGTTAGTTGGTTGGTTGGTTGGTTTGGTGGTTGATTAGTTTGTTGGTCTGTTGGTTGGTTGGTTAGTTGGTTTGGTGGTTTGCAGGTTGGCTGGTTTGCTGGTTTGCTGGTTGGTTGGTTGGTTGGTTTGGTGGTTGGCTGGTTGTCCAGATTTTTTCACAATGATGCGGACGACTGGAGGAGTGCCACCTGAAGTTGTGGGGGGAAAGTGAAGCCACTTTCAAAAGTAGTTTTTCCTCACCGTTAATGTTAGTGCAGAGAACCTGCCCACATGTCTCGATGTTTTTAATGACCTCACAGTCCACCACCGTCTACAAAGCTGCCTCCGTTTTGCCTTTTTCAGATCAGGTACAGTATCACAACCTCCTCCCCCGTCTCCATGTTGTTTCATGTCAGAACCTCTGGGCTCTGAGCTGACCTCTGCTGGATGTATTGCCAGTAGGAGCCAGAATGACTCCTTAGTGTGATCAGTTCTTTCAGTTGCAGTGGGGGTGAACTGGCAGCAGGTCTGTCCTTCACACGCTGTATCAGCTCTAATACTTGATACATTCTTGAACCAATCATCCAGAATTAAAGTGAAGATTAGCGTTGTTAGCATGACTGACAGCTGCTACTTTACATATTAAGAGTTAAACTTTGTTTTGTTTTTCTTGGCTTCTCTTCCGTCCCTTTGTTTTCATTCCACAGTTCAGTTTCTCTCAGTTTTCCCTCGCCGTGACGCATCTGTCAGCGCTTTCCATTTTTAGGAACCTGATTTGTAGCTCAGCTCTTCTGTCAATATCCCTTTTTTCTTTTTCTGCATCAGCTGCTGTTTGGCAGCGCCGCGACTCCATCCGGTCGCATGTGACGGCACGTGTTGGACCGACTGCGTCCACAGAGTCCAGGACCAGTGTTCGGGTTTTCCCTCCAGCCCTCCTCCTCCTCCTCCTCTTCATCATCCCTCCATTCACTCCCCAAC
>NC_133238.1:14044646-14132146 GCF_040436345.1 Pagrus major
GGGTTTCACAGGCGGTTTTTGGATTGTTGCAGCCATAATGTTTCATCTCACAGCAGTTTTTCTAGAAAATTGTGAGCATCACAGTCTGAACCTGTGTCGCTCGTCTTCAGCTGTAGTTTCAGGTGGCGAATATAAAACGTGTCCTCGTCTTCACAACCAGGAACGAGGACGTGAGTTTGGTGACGTTCATGTACGACTCGACGCTGCTCCGACTGGTGACTGAACTAAATTACAACGAGGAGCTGATCGAGCAACATGGTTTGAATTGTATTCAGTGAACACGGCACTGACCCTCAGAGTTCACTTCAAACCATGACATGGATTTAAACGAGCGATAAAGGAAACGTACTCGGTTACAGTCAGCGTCTGCCGACATGAACTCAGTGTTTTGTCATCAGTGATCTTCTGTCTCTAATGTGTCCGTCAGAGCTGCAGAGCAGACGTCCTCGCGTCACCACAGGAAGACAAACACACTGAGGGAGGACATGACAGCCTGCAGGTGGCGCCAAATCACACAGCTGTTTTGTTTTGACGAGATTCTGACAAAACACAAATAAATAAAAGATCTACAAGCTGCCTCCAAACCATTTCTCTTATTCTCCGTCAGCTGTTGGACAGTTTTCACATTTTTGCCACAAAATGCAGCAACTGCTGACTCACATGCCAAACCTCCCCTGGATTTTTTATAATTTATCATCCATCCTGAGTTGATCCCATCACAAGTGTTCAGCTCTCAGTCCATCAGACACTCCATGTTTCTACACAAAGACAGAAAGAAGTTCATGTAGAACATTTACTGAATTTACAAGAAGGAACAAATCAGTCAGAATCAGTCAGAGACAGAGTTTCACACAGTTTATAAAGTGTCTCCAACTCAACAACTGTTTTTTAAAGGGAGTCTGGGGACTTTCTCACAACATAGGTGACAAAGAAGTAGCCTACACTGGTTTGAAGAGATTTGGTTCTGATCCGTTTGTAAGTCAGTTATCAGGCAGGTTAGCGAGGCGGTAACAGACTTCTTCAGTTTAAAGTTTCCTCTCGGAGTCGACTTCCCTCAGAACCATCAGAGTCCAGTGACACCAGTGAAACCAGCAGCAGCTCATTAGTGCGCACATGAAAGAGGCCGTCAGTGTTTTACAGCTGGAGACAGTGTGGTCTGGTGTTTACAGACACTCAGCCAGACTCCATTCAGATTTCTGTTGTTTTATCGACGTTGCTGTGATCGTCACTTCTGCTGTTACTTTGTGGTTTGTATTAATACTTCATCACACCCTGCATGTATATGTTGCTGTATGTAGGACTTTTGTTACTGGTACTCTTGAAAGAGTTCTGTTGAAGTCTTGGTGACCTGCGTTGGTTCTTCGTAGTACTCATGTTGTACTTTAGATACTTTGTTACTTTTGATTATTTGTACTTCACAGTACCCTTTGCTTGCAGTAATTGTATGTTTGTGTTTGTACTTGTTTTGGTTCTCGTTGGTACCATCGTGGTATTTGTGGTACTTCTTGTACTCTCTGTTGTCTTGTGCTCGTATTATACTGCAGTACTTTTGCAGTAGCAGGACTGCAGGTCATCTTGTGTTTGAAGTACTTCAGTACTTCAGTTAAAGTTTCTGCAGACTGTTGAGGAGCCCTTCGACTGTTTTGCCTCCTGTTCATGGTCCTCTGAGACGCTGTCCCGGCCGTCAGGAGGGACGACCGTCCTCCATGTTTGTTTGAGGCGTTTTATCCGCTCCACTCAATCAGCTGCTGTTGGACAGCCCTCCACAGGCCGAGCGGCGCTGCCAAGAATGAGCTGCATGATTCCACATGTCCAGCAGCCTTTCCCAGGAACAAACATCCCAAAGAAAACCTGGACGAGACGGACGTCCTCGCGTCCAACACAAAGTGGAAAACAGTCTGAGGAAACGTGGTGTTCTCCTCGCAGGAGGCCGTAACGAGTCATTACAGCTGATTGTTTCACGCTGCAGCGGCGCTCAGAGTTAATCAGCTAAACAAACACAGTTGAGTTCATCCATGAAACTGGCTCATGACTGCACTCCGTTAAAGGGACAGGACGTGGCTTGCTGTTTTGAAACATGATAAATCGTCTGAAAATAAGAAAAAACATTGTTTTCTGGTGTTTTGGGGCTCACATACTTTTCTCTTAGTCTTCTTTAGCTGCAGCAGGATATGTGAGTAAAACATACAGAAAATTTAATGGAGTTTGGTACAAGCATGTTAGCATGCTAACATTTTTCTAATTATCAGTAAACACAGCTGCTGATGGGAACGTGGGCTGCAACTAACGATTATATCTCTGGCAATTATTTTTACAATGAATCAATTAATTGTTCAGTCAAATGTTATAAATGCTGGTCCAAAGTGACGTCTTCAGACTTCTTTTTGTAACTGGGAGCTAATCATGCTCTATGTTTATCACTACAGTTCCCATGATGCTTTGGAAGATTGACAGGAAGTATGATGTTGCTATGGAGTCAGAGAGCTACAACTGAAGAAAACAGTGAACACACCATCTGTTTAACCGATCCAACCATTGAACTAATAACCACAACATCACCAGACTCCCTTAACAAATGTAGTGATTTTAAGAGTTGTTGAGTTAAAACAAACTTTATAAACTTTGTGAAACTCTGTCTCTGACTAATTCTTCATTATTTGTTCCTTCTTGTAAATTCAGCAAATGTTCTACATGAACTTCTTCCTGTGTTTGTGTAGAAACATGGTGTTTGTCCCAGTGATGGACGGGTCCTGGAGAAATAAAAAGGTTTATAGTTCCTGAGAAACCCTGTTGGGACTGAAACATTCTGTACTTGTTAAACTTTTAACAGTGGAGCGTGACGTCGGCTCTGAACCCCGAGAGGCCGAGGTCGGGCTGATCTGCTGTTTGGATGGCGAACATGTTCATTAAGTGTTAGTCCGCAGGCTGAGAGGGAAATTATAAAAAGAGATGGAGAGTTTGGTTTCTAAATGAGATATCCGTCTGAGAGATTATGAGAGCATGAAATCAAATCAGAGCGTGGTTCCTCCTTCAGAACACACTGAACCTTCAGACATTCAGGTCATCAACTCCTTTTCTTCCTCAAGTTGATGTTTGGTACGTTTGAAGCAGTTTGGTTTGGAGGCGGTTTCACACTCGTCAGTGAATGTTTACCATGTTCAACATCTTGCTTATTAGCATGTTAGCATGCTAATATTTGCTTATTGGCACTAAATTAAGTAAATAAGTCAGGCTGAGGCTGATGGGAATGATTTAAGCTGCAGCAGGGTATGTGAGTAAAACGTGAGGAAATTTGAATGCAGTTTGGTTGAAAGTTACGATTCCTTAACGTTGTGAAATTTACATTATTTAATATATTTTTTAATGCAGTTCTGCACTTTCTTGCCAGAATCAATCACAGATGTAATAAAAACATTTGATCGGGAGGATTTGGAGTTTAGTTCGGAGCATATGCTAATATGCTCACAATGTCAATGCTAACATGCTAACGTTTAGCAAGTCAAATGTTTATCACGTTCACCAACTTAGTTTGGACAATGTTTGATGTTTTTGCTCAAAGATTGATTGAAACGACAGGGTAGGTGAGTAAAATGTCAGAAAAAGTGAATGGAGTTTGGTGGAAGATCCCTTTAACTGCTAATTTTCTTTTTACATTTTAAAATATTTTTAGATGAACTTGTGCAGCTAATAAGCTTTTTATGCAGATTTTTATTCTCCAGGAAGAAAACCGAATGTTCTCGGCTCTAACATCCGTCTCTCTTCTTCTCTTCAGTGCGGCGTCAGAACATGAAGGTTCGGATCAACGCCACCGGCGACACCATCGTGATGAAGTTTGTGCGTCCGAGTCCGGACGTGAAGCTGGAGGGTTACATCCTGGGTTACGGCAGCAGCATGTTCTCCAAACAGTTCATCCAGCTGCCCGAGAACGGACAACCGTACGAGACTGAGATGGGTAAGACCGGCTACGGAGGCCTGAACAGGACATATCTGTATATTATTCAAACACTTTTATTTGAGGTTATTTTATTATTTAATTTTTCTTACATTTCTCACTATACACTATATTTCACTTGTGCTCTCTCCAGGTTTTCAGACTTTCCGGCAAAGTTGTTAATCGTTTAAGTCAAAACGGTCCAAAATTTGACTGGAGTTTGGTGGACAGGTCACCACCTTAAGATTCAGAAGGACTGAGATTTAATCAACACTAACTCCTCATCACTAAATGTATTTTAAGAACATGACATCTGAACTCAACCAGGTGGATTTCACTTGAAAGTTGTTTGAAACCAAAACAAAAACCTGGGAAAAAAGAACCAAAATGGGCTCAGTTGTGACCGTAATTTCAACCTGTTTTTATAAAAGAAATTCAGAGTATTTTTTGCAGAAAGGTGAAGTTTGCTTCAGTCTTATCTTTATCAGCAAGCTCAGAAGTCAAAACGCTCTAAAATTTGACTGGGGTTTGGTGGACAGATCTCAAGCACCTACCCAAATGAACGTTTGTTCTCTCACGACTGATTAAGAAGCGTTTAGTGAAACCTGTTGCAGACTGACGGTTTCTGCCTCTGTGCCCATGTGAGCGCTGAACCTCCGTGTCTAAACCTTCAGACTCGTGGGAAACTGAGTTTCTGCAGAAATACTTTGGGGAACAGCAGAACGTGAGAAGCTTTGAGCAGCAGAGGACTGTGGCAGCAGCAGCAGCAGGTGGCTCTGATCCTGTTTCTGAAGCTCGGCCAACAATTTTCCTCCCATCAGGACAGAAAACACTAAAAGCTGCGACGGCGTGACGTCTGATCGCAGCAGTTCACAGAGAACCTGCTGAAAGTCGTCCGTCAGCGCTGTCTTCTCTGCAGGCTGATGTTGTTGACTCTCCTGCAGCACCTTTAATCAGCTGTGAGAGCCTGATTACACTTCTGATGACAGCGAACAGACATTAACGTCCTTCTTTGTTTAAAATCGTCTAAATTTGGCTGAAGTTTGGTAGACAGATCACCACTTATACATACATGATGACTTGTTCTGTCTTGATATTTTATCAGCTGTGAGAGCTTCAGTTCTTCTCACATGACAGTACAGAGACATTCGCTGTGTACTGTGTTTAAAAACGGCCAAATTTGGCTGAAGTTTGGTGGGTGTTTGTGTTTGAGCTGTGAGAAGCCTTACTTTCCTGCCCTGATATGGGCACAGAAACATTGACTTTTGAGTTTAATTCTTTTGTTTTTTGGAGAGCTTCAAAATTTTTCCGACAACAGTGGAAAGATGTTTGATACGTTTAAAAATGTCCAGATTTTGGCTGAAGTTTGGTGGAATGCTTCTGGATAAGGCCGAGTCAAAAACCACAAAAAATTGGCTGAAGTTTGGTGGACAGATCAACAACAACCCAAACATTTAAAGACCGTTTCATCTTATTATTTCTTTCCATTGTTTCGTCTTTCTTTCAGTCTTCGCAGTTGTGTGTGGAGAGACATTAGCTTTTTACAATGTTTTAAAAACTTTAATTCAGCCGAAGTTTGGTGGCAGTCTTATGGATACTGTACTTTACCCCTGAAGTCAAAATACGCTAGAATTTGGCTGGAGTTTGGTGGACATATCAACAACAACGACCCAAACATTTACAGATGATTTCTTATCAGCTGAGAGGGTTTATTTTCTTTCCTGATGAGAGTTTAAAAAACATCACATTTTGTCTGGAGTTTGGTTGCAGTCTTCTGGGACGTCAAACAGTTTGGTGGACAGATCACGAACATCTAATCGTTGTATTGTGGGCTTTTCATTGATTTTTGCTTCTGGACACCATGTGACGCGCTGTGTTCAAGTGCAGCTGGGACATCCAGACATCCTGCTCTTCTATGTTGCGTTTACTTTCCGCTGTGTGTGTAAATGAAACCCAGGAGACAAATGACAAACAGACATAAACAGTTTAGTTTCAGGAGAAGTTTTAATTTAATCTCCGGCTCCTTATTTGTCGCTCGTCTCTCATCGCCGCTCCTTCTGCCCCGAGGTCACCTGTCAGTCAAACGGTGTGGGCGGGGCTGTGGTGTCAGAGCTGCTCTTAAACACTTCATGTGGTGTTTACCTTGGTGGTTAAAAGCCTTCAGCGGAGAACCATCCATCAGCAGCTCGGGAGGATCGACCGCAGTGTTGACTCTTTAAACCCGACGCTGCTCGTGGTTTCTGCCTCTCTGAGCCCAAACAGACAGTGTTTCCTCAGAGCGCAGTCACACGACGGCTTCTCACATCAAACTGTTCGTCCTGACAAGACAAGCAGGGTCCTGCTGAGAAATATGTTCATAACGTTATCACCACATGAAAAACTACAAATAAGGAACAAATTCTCTTAAACTTCAACAGAAAGAATTCAGAGGTATTCAGAACACTCCCACCAAACTTCAGCCAAAATGTGAGCTGTTTTGACTCGCTGGGGTTGAGTACTGCTGCTAATCCTAAAAAGTTTTCCAGAACCACCAAACCAAAAACATATAATTATAATATAACCTGTGAACGTTTGGGTTGTTTCTGACTCACAATGTGGAGTTCACAGGTGAAAACGTAGAAAAGAAAGAAATAATAACGATGAAATCATCCGTAAATGATGATTGGGTCGTTGTTCTCCATCTGACATCTGGGGTTGAGTACTGCTGCTAATCCTCTTCAGCGTCATCTGAAAGAATTCAAAGTTTTCCCACCAAACTTCAGCTACATTTTCACGTTTTTTAAATAACTACATGGTCAACGTGTAGATGTCGTTCATAGATAAACAAACCTGATTAATTAGGGAGCTTTTCAAGATTCAAGTCAGCGAGATTTATTCAGGAAGTCAGGTGTCATATAGAGATCATTTAGAGACAAAAATCAGCCTCAAACATTAAAGTTCCAGTAAAAGAAAACCTCCGTCGACTCCAACAAAAGGAAAGATTAAAATAAAACCGCTGGCAGCTGGTTTAACCCTCCTGACCCTCGTGACTAATGCAGCTGATAAATTTTCCACCGAGACAAAAAAAGAAAAGAAAAAGCAGAGAAAGGACGACAAACACTGCTCGGTCTCCCAGGTGACTGCAGGTGATTGATGAGGTCAGGAGGGGAAGGAGTGGGCGGGGCTTATACCCACCTGTCAGTGTGTGAAGCTTTGAGGAGCAGCAGATGAATGAAACCTCTCAGGTTCACAAAGAGACGCACAGCTCCAGGACTTTAAGAGGTTTGTCTTAAAATGCTGTAGTTTTGAATGAAGTCTGGTGTGGGATGAGATGGTGCCTTTTCTTTAGGATTTGGACATTTCCAGAAGCTTTGAACACATTAAATAAAGCAGGATGTGTTGATGAAGGCGCCACAGGAGGATGAGATGTTTGTGTTTCCTGTTTGTCGAGTCTCAAAGCTAAAGAGCTAAACTGAGTAAAAACACATTTATTCAACGTCTTTGTTGTAAAAACTTCCATAAACATACAAAATATTTCTCAAGTAACAAACAGAACGATGTAAAACTGCAGAACCAAAACGTCTTTAACTGATAATCGCCTTCAATTTAATAAATAAAAGACAAATATTGGGAAGAATCCATAGAATGACAGATTTTTACAGTGTATCCTGCTCAGTCGGTCGTCATCGTGCTCTTCCTGTTCGGCTTCACGGTTAATCCCTTTAACTGCTCGCACTTTACCCATAATGCTGCAGGGTGCCTCGCCCGTCACACCCACAAACCTTTTTCATTTATTCAAACATCATTTTCTATTAGAAGTTTCTGTCGAAGCACGTTTTATTCACAGTTACACAACTTTATTCAAACATCACGCAGAGACGAGCTGACGCAGAAATATCTGATGAAATGTAATATTTAGTATCCTGAATGAAAACAGGTTCACTTTGTGTAAAAACTCTCTGGTCTGTGGTTAAAACCAGTGAAAACTATTTTCACATCAAAAAGAAAGTTTTATCATGAAATAATCAGTAAAGTTTGGTTGTGGGTCTGTCCACCAAACCTCTGTCCTGGTTTAATAAGTGCAGGGACAGTTTAGTAACATTCAGAGTGATTATCATGAAGACTTGTCGAGTTTTCAGGCGTCTGAGGGATTTTCTGCTGAAACTCGACTCTCAGCAGAGACAAACTGTTTCAACATGTCGTCTTTGTGTTTCTCTAATCGTTCCCATGTGTTCGTCTGAACAGGGGGTCGTTTTAATGACATCATCATCGTCATCATCATCATCACGGCCGCACATTTGCAGAACAGACTGCGGCGTTCCTCACATGTTTCTGCTCTGAGCTCCCACGGGAGGAGAATGAAGGATTAGTCCTTGAGGTGGTCTCCATGAAGCAGCTGATTACATACAGACCGTTATTCTTTGTGTAACAAGGCTCCTGATGTTTTAGGTTTAAACATGCAAATGAGGCTCCCTATGTGATTATCTGCATAAACGTCCAAAACATAAATCTGAACTGAAATACATTCCTAAATGTGTAAATGTGAAAACGTGATGGAAGCAAAACAGACGAACATCTGTAAAGACCAGAAGCTCATTGGTGCCGGTGAGAGAAAAGAAGTGTCCCGATGTTTGTGAGATAAAAAGTCATAATGGAAACAACTTCCTGTTCCAGACGCTGAGCCGAAGTACCTGGTGGCCGTCCAGCCAATCCCAGTGAACGACGTGAAGAAACACTGCACAGGTACGCCAGCCGCCCACTTCCTGTTTGCTTTATGACGCTGGTGTAGAGGCCAGCAGGTGTGACTGTCCTCACCTGTGTGCACAGGGAAGGTGAACCTGGAGAAGCCGCTCCACCTGGTGATCGGCTCCGTCAGCCCCAGCGCCGTGCTGCTGTCCTGGGGAAACTACCTGAAGACGCCCTACGAGGGCGACGTCATGAACGAGTGCCTGGAGGACGGGTGAGAAAACAAGTACAGATGATCAGAATGATGTGAGCTCTGTCACAACTGTTTCACTGCAACACTGTGGACGTCCTCAGGGAGAGACGGACCATCAGAGACAGTTCTGACCAGTTTGATTCGTCGCCCCTCCTTCTGCCTCTTCCCTCGGCAGGTTTCTGACTTTTTAGAAGAGGCTTCAGCCTGTGTAGTTTGTCTGAGGCACTGTGAGGCCTTCTCACCGACGTGTCAGGCAGGAACAAGGGCATTTGGCAACAGTGGTGAAAAAAACCTGCCTTTAACAGGCAGAACCCTCGAGCAGAACCGGACTCAAAGGTGGGCGGCCGGTTGGGTTGAGAGGGAGAGAAATGTGTTTCTCTGCACTTCATCATGATGAATGCTTCGACTGTGTTTGAGTCGTGCTGAGTGATGTTAAACCGGCTGGCCTCTCTTTTCCATCGGCTGTCGCCTCCAAGAATCCCTTTCTTTTTCCGTCCCTGTGAGACGAGCTGGAGGAGCCGTCGGAAAGCTTGAGCCGGGCGTCCGCTGCCACTCTGGCCGTCGTATTAAAGCTCCTCGTGAGCAGAGTTTGGCCGCTGCCTCTGAAAAACACGACATGAGGGAGTGAAAGTGGAGATCGGCCGCGCTGCTCGCCAGAGTTAACAACACCTAATGAGAGGCTGTTTCCACGCTGAGGTCACGGCGGCCACAGACAAACCACACAGGCCGAGGGCTCCATGTTGGTCTGTCGTGTGTTTGTTGTCAGTGTGGAGCGAGTGTTCGGGGTTAGCGCGCCGCGGAGCGCCAACTGTAGCAACAAACCAAACGGAGGTGTTGGTCAGGGAAACTTTGATGAGTTCATTTCTTTCGTCTGCAGTTTGAGGTCATTTATCAGCTTCATCATGCCTCCCGCCATGATGGCTACCGGTTGGTTGGTTGGTTTGTCAGCAGGATTAAACAGAAACTACTGACCAGATTTTTACCAATCTTGGATGGAGGATGGGTCTCGGCCCAGAATAGACCTCATTAACTTTTTGTGCTGATCCAGGTAAAGGGACGGATCCAGGAAATTGTTGAATAATGATCGTATGTTGATGAACAAAATCAAGCCTGTTTAGGTGGCTGGTATCTATGAGGGAGGACAAAAGAGACTGTTGGGCGTTGGTGGAGGTATGCACTCTACTGAGTGCCATCCCAGTTTTGTGACAGGCGTCCATTCAAACCAGAAAAGTAAACTCACTTGGACTAATTCTGGCTTTGTTGGTTCCCCTCCATCCACCTTCTCGCTGTTAACCTGTGATTGCTGCTCTCCTGCCTTCAGGTTCTACACCATCCGCTACAGGGAGAGGAACAGGAAGTGGATCTATCAGACCTGCCCCACCAGCGACACCGTCATCGACAACCTGAAACCCAACACGCCCTACGAGTTCGGTGTCCGGTCCAACAAGGACGACCGCACCGGCATGTGGAGCAAACCGGTCATCCACAACACCAACATGGGCAGTAAGGAGTAACTTTTTATTAAATTACTGAGTCATTGATGAATTAATTTAGGATAGATAATAATAATATTTTGGTCTGGATTCACAGATAAGAACGCACAGAAGCCGTACAAGCTGCGTAATCCTCTCGCCAAGCCGCTGGTATGTAGCCTGCAGCCTGCAAATGTCATGTTAATGCACCCATGGAATGTAACTGAGTACATTTACTCAAGTACTGTACTTTAGTACAATTTGAGATAGTTATAATGTAACGTGTGGTATGAAACATGTGTGTGGTGTGAAACGTGTGTGGTGTGAAACATGTGTGTGGTGTGAAACATGTGTGTGGTGTGAAACATGTGTGGTATGAAACATGTGTGTGGTGTGAAACATGTGTGTGGTGTGAAACATGTGTGGTGTGAAACGTGTGTGGTGTGAAACATGTGTGTGGTATGAAACATGTGTGTGGTGTGAAACATGTGTGTGGTGTGAAACATGTGTGGTGTGAAACGTGTGTGTGGTGTGAAACATGTGTGGTGTGAAACGTGTGTGGTGACGTAAATCTCGGGTTGATGTTTAGAGGTAAAGGGGTCAAAGGTCGAGCTTGTCTGCACACGTCCTCATCTCGTTAGTGGATCTATGGAGGTCGTGGCTGCCAAACCTGAAATGACACAATTTATAATTTTTTTGCATTTACGTGATTGAAGGTTTAATGATGATATTTTATTTCATTGAATTAAAAAAGTTAGATTTTAATTTCCAAATAAATTCTAGTGAAGTCGAATTCATTTAATTTAATGAAGAAAAGTTCAGCCCAACCCAGCCGGTCCAGGCAGACGTCCGCCCACCATTGAGTCTGGTTCTGCTCGAGGTTTCTTCCTGTTCATGGCAGTTTTTTCTCTCCTCTGCAGCCAAGTGCTGCTCACGGGGGACGTGTCGGCCTCTGTTACGGTTTAGACCTGCTCCATCTGCAAAGTGTCATGAGACGACTTTTGTTGTGAATTATCGGCGTACAAATAAAGATTGATTGAGTTCATGTACAAAACTATCCGTCCCTCTTGAGACCACTAATAGGTTGAATATGTAAAATATTAACAAAACGGCCGACTGTCTCCAACCATTCACTCCACCAGTAGCTGCCTGAGGACAGAATCTGAAGCGGTGCATGCTGGGAGTATCTTCTTTGATTGTGTTTATTTGATTATTTTTAAGGTCATTTAAGTCGCAGAATCCTGAAGTTGATATTTTGTCTTGCAGAAGCCTCTCGGCCCTCACGCTCTGTTCCCTCCTCGTCTCGGTGAGTTCAGCCGTCTCTTTAACTTCTTACAGTCAGTGAACCTGTTGAGGCAGCGATGGTTTCTGCTCCGTCATTAGTGCTGCCTCACATTATTCAAGGAATCTGTTTATTAGCTGTGCAGGTATGTACAGTTGTTTCATGTGGACTAGTGTGTGTAATCCACCTCCACCTGTTCCCAGAGGAGACCATAATAATAGAGATGAGAGAAGCGGTGACGGCGTCACTGCAGGTTCAGGCTGGTTTAAAGTCTGCAGGAGGAAGGACAGAAGATTTCACAGAAAAGCAAATCTTAGATCGAATATGCAAATGTTCTTTCAGGATTTAGTGAAAGTGAGTCCTCAGACAGCTTCTTTAGTCTGATCAAGTGTCCGACAACACAAAGATATTCACACTGCGATCATATGAATCAGGAAGAGAAGCCAATTCAAACATTTAGAAACTGTAAACGGAGACTGATCTGAGATTTTATGGATTAACTGACCTGCAGTGTGAATAAAAAATATAAAAATGTTCATAGATTGTGAAGCAGGAGGAGCTGCCGTTCCTAGAAGGTACAACTTAAGACGTAGCTGTGATTAATATAAACGTCATTTTTCATTAAATTAAGAAGGAAAGCAACTGTTTTTGATTTTCTGATTTAGGATCGTGTATCAAATGAACGAATGAAAGATGGACTCATTTTAAATCTAAGTAAAGTTTTAATTAGAAGCTTTTTAAGCTGCGTGTACTTGAGAGTAGATAATGACAGCTGTTCCTTCAATAAGAAGTTTGTGGTTTTCTTTCCTGTGTCGTGTCGACTCGTTTGCAGCTCTGCACAACAGGACTCGAGGTTCTCCTCTGCTCAAAAACCCGGCTTTCCCCGGAGCTCCTCGCACTTCCTTTGGTGATTATTTCTTCTTCTCTCCTCCACACACACATCATCTCCTCTTATACGTTTTATTCTTCCACTCAGGGCTGCAGAGACGCCTCAAAAGCTTCACAGTCGGGTTCGACCGATTAAAAAAACTGAGCCTCAAAAACTGCTGATTAATGTGAAAACTGAAAGTGAGTGAGTGATGTATGCTACGAGTGTTAGCAAAAAAATTGGACTGTCCAAAGTTGTGTGTTACCTCGCTGAGCAAAATGATCTCCAAGTGACGTCATTACAGGTTCTGAAAAGTTTTTACAGTGTAATTTTAAACTGAGTCACAGACGTCTTAAGAACTTCCTCCGGTTCAAATGAAAGGTTTTATGACGGAGAAATGAGGCGTGTTCTTTACCAGGAGAGCTACTTATCAGCTTTATTAAATACCATGTTTTGGTCCCAGGTCGGATGACCCACACATGATTTTTCTACGTTTAAGATTGTGAGTACATGGAGTGTACGAACCCCGATCAGTTGACCGAATCTTTGCTGCTAATTCTGTTCTGCAAAGTCTCCAAATCTCATTGAAGGTTAAAGTGCGACTCAAGAACAAAACTTCCAACAACGCCAGTTTGGTTCAAAGTGCACCGTAAGACATTAAAAGGGAAATCTATAAAAGTCTATAATTAAAACTCACCCGCGATTTAGTTTTCAAGCTTCACTCACTCACTGTTTGTTAAGAACAGATTTTACAATTTGTGGCAAAAACTGTTTTTTTTTTTCGTATTGAAATTTGTGTTATCCATTTCAGAGGCCACATCCGTCCAACCCGACCTCTGAAGCTGCTTCTTTCCAAACAAATCCATCATTTATTTCTACTTTCACCACTTTCACATTTACTTCCTTTAAACCAAACATATTATTTCCCACAGCTCCGCCTGAGAGCCACCAGGAAACGTTACCTCTGCCCGGCTTCGCTGAGCCCAAATGGCCTCACGAGTCACTCGGTAACAAGAAAAGACGCTCTTATTTATTTATTTTTAATCATCCAGCTTTATTCGCAGCCTGTCTTTACCTGCTTCGGCTGAGCCCAGTGATGCACCTGGGAAGGGGAGGGGTCTGGGACCATGCAGCTGTTATGATTGGCTGCATGCTAGCATGCCTTGAGCGCAGTTAGAAAGTCGATACGAAGCGTGGAGATGATGTCACTGGAGGTCAGGTGCTACGAGTAAGTTCACTTTGCCCCGCCCACCCTGAGTGCAGCTGTACACTATGCTGCTAAAGGTCATGTTACTGCTGCATTTGTGCACCTGAAGCCGTCAGTTTACTTCTTCTGCTTTTCTTCTTTCACACACTTCAGTTTTCCTTTTATCTGTGTTTTCTACCTTTTCCGTAACCTCAAGATCTGTCCAGTCTTTAACAGCTCAATATCAGATGTTCTTTAGAAAAACTTGATGATGATGTGACTGCTCACAAGTCCATCTGTGGCTGGCAAGCTAACTGCTAACATACTGGTTATCTAGTAAACAAGTTGTGCTAGCCAGCTAACTCAACACAAGCAGTAAAATCAGTTTATTAAAATGGCAACAAAGGGTTTTTATAAAACTGCAAATTCCTCATGAAAACAGATTGTTTTTATTGTTATTTCTTAAAGTTTTAGCATCTTTTTCTATAGATTTTCTCAATTAAACTTTTAATTGAAGCCAATTTTCAAATTTGCGAGAAGTATCTTTGGAAAGTTATCCAACAACATTTATGATTAGGTTCAGTGGATTTAAGCAACATTATGTCCAAACAACACCAGCCAATGAGAGGCTGTTCAAGAGGTAGATCAAATAGGATATTTTACCTGTAGATCGTCTTGGATTTCAGCGAATTCAGTATTATTCAGAGAAACTGAGACTCTATCTTTAAATCTGTTCTTTCCTCTGTCTGTCTGTCTGTCTGTCTGTCTGTCTGTCTGTCTGTCTGTCCTCACCGTGGCTGCTTCATGAAGTCATTGCCATGTTCAATCAGTCTGCATGACAGGACTGCATGTCAGCCAGTTCAGACGCAGACGTTGTTGGATTTTCCCACCAGGGAAAGACAACACAAGTCGTTCTGCAAAACTCCCAAGCTCCCGTCCCCTCTGTACAATGTCTTCTCGACTTTTCTGTATTTCTATGAGGTACAAGATGATGGGAACAAAACCTTATCCTTTGGACATTTGTTTGCTAATTAGAGATTCTTGTTTTGAAAGTAGGACTGGGTGTGATTGTGTCGATACGATACCAGAGTTTAGGCCAAATATCAAAACAACATGTTCTAGAGACATTACTGTGAGCAATTTAAGAAGTGCTTTGCTTAAAAAAGATACAGTCCAAAATCACGAACGCAAGATGCATCCATGCATTATGCCCTGAGAATAACCAACCAATCAACCAACAAACTGACCAATCGACTGATAGACCGACTGACCAACCAACAGGTAAAATGGACACAAAACAAGACCTTCCTGGTGGAGGTAACAAGCAGTGTTCATGTTTCAAAAAATCCGACCCTTGTCATTGGACATTTAATGCCAATTTTTGGCACAGTTATACTTCAGGACACGTGTTGATACCCAGTCTTACTTGAGAGAAAGTTGACAGAAAAATATAAAGACATGTATCTGGTGACTTTCATTTGTCCAACAGTGTTGGAGATGATGACATGAATCAAAATGCATGTCTGTTTAAGCACAGTACAGTATGTCCAACGTCATTCAACCCAAAACTAAAATTTGGTGTCTAAAATCAACCTAGAGGATCAGATTCCCATGATCAGTGTACCTCTCTCCTGTCTCACCCCAGACAAAGGAAACACTCTTAGAAACGACTCCAACCGACCGGCGGATCATCCTCCGGCCCTCCCCCAACTCCTGCCCACCAAAGCCCCTCCTGCCACTGCCACTTCCACTGCCTCCCCCCTCCTTAAATTACCCTCCAATGCCGACTCACGTCAGGGGCAGACTACTAAGGCACCCACTAAGGCACCCGAGAAGCCTTTTAACCCTGCTGGTAATTTCACCTCCCAACTTCCCTTTTTTTTTTTTTTTTTACTATGTTTGTTAAATAATCGCCAGGTTTTGTGTCAGAAATCAGTTGGCTGGGCTGCAAAGCGCCGACTGAGACAGAAGACAGTTAAAATGAGTTCAGTGATAATTGAGGGAATACTACTGTATCTCCAACAGGCTGTCTGTGTGACCTCCATGGAAATAAGTGTGTCATCTGCAAACAATTACACTTTAAAGACCAAGCTGCTGTCAATTAACTGATGTTTTACATTTTATATGTGGCTCTCAAAAAGCCAAACCTTTCTTTTGAAAGTGCCATCTAGTTTCCTTAACGGTGGAGTAATGGGGTAAAGATCGTTTTTTGATCACATTTAAAATACATTGTGGCTTTGAGGACCCTAACAATTAATGGACAAATCAGTCTTTTAAGTTTAACAGACTCGATGTGCAACCTCCATGAAGAGGTTTATATGGTCTGCTGTTGGCAGCTGACTGCTGTTTTATATTTGGAGCTTAAAAACTGAAGCTCTTAAAATGCAAAGCTTTTTTTGCAGAGTTGAATTTGTCCTGTCTAACTTAGGGAAGTATCACCTCCTTTGCACGGTTTACATTATGTGTTGGTTTTTTTTAAAATCTTTTTGTACAGTGTTAAATAATGCTTTGATATTCGAAAGACACTTCAATGACAAAAAATGTTTAATGAAAAATTTTTTTAATGAAAAGCCTCATGAGACATACATTTTTACAGTATATGTCCTCTGTAGGACGTAAACATAAGTAAGACGTCTGCAAAAAGAATTAAAAGTCTGTGCTCAATTTATCATCATTCCATCATTTTATGCATCCAAACTGAATGATTTGTTCAGTCACAATAAAAATAATGACATTTTTGTTAGTGAGATAGATCTTTGTGACATAAATTAACGTCCTCTAGTACAAACACGAAAATAAGAGTCTCATCTGCAAAGAATTAGAATTTACAGGCAGTGCTATGGTCAGCGAACACTTGTTTCAGATTTTGAAATGAAAAAAATCCTGTTTTCAAATATGCCAAAATTTTCATTGAAAAACTGGAGGTTTCCATATTCAACTCCTAATTTCTCATCATACCTTCTATTTATACCTCTGTATAGAGTTGAAATGGTGATTTGGTGATTTTTCACTGATTTGTTCAATCACAATGAAAATATGTTTGTGTTTAACATATTTTCAAAACAACTATCTTGTTAGTGAGACAGATCCTTGTGACTTTAACGGACTCCCACTGGGATCTCTTTCTCAAAAATGAGAGTATTATCTGCAAAGAGTTGAATATTATTAATCTTACTCTTTACTGCTTTAAACTTTTTCAAGGTCTGTTGTTATAAAAATACTATTTTTCATTTCCGTTTTAATTCAACAGGTTGTGGACCATCTCTTAAACCAACAACTGTCGGGTCTTTGTAGCGTTAAACCTTCTCTTTCCCACACAGCTTTCGGCAAATCCCGGGACAGATCGTCGCTGCTGAGATCGGCTCTGGCCAATGAGAGAGCCAAAACTAACAACTGGGGTAATAATGACCTCACGAAACGCCTCCTGTAACTTGCAATCGATGGCAGTCATGCTCTCTCTGTCTGTCTGCTGTTAATCTGCAACCATCTTGTTCCCTCGAGCTTCCAGATAAATTGCAGTGTTGAAGTTTTTGTCCACAGGAATGGCTGCTCGCTCCAGGATCTAAACCCATTCCATCCAACATGGCCTCCAATGTTTGCATGCAGCACACAATCTTACAATCATGGTTGCATCATCAAAACTCATCAGCAGCTTAAATGACTGTGGTTTCCTTTTCATGATTCCATCAAACTCATTACTTAGTCAAATTACATTGACTTGAAATGGTCATTAGACTTCCATCACTAACATCACCGCTCAGGGCTGCTGCAAGCTCACTTGACTGGCAACTCAGACAGATCAGATCGTAACTCAGGCAACTGTTTTTGATCTTTTAGGTCAAGGCGGCAAAAGAAACCCCTCTCCATCACTGCCTTTGCAGCCTTACAACCCGGCAGCTACCTCGGTGGTCAGATCCATGAGGCCTGCATCGAGAAACCCCCTCTTTCCCTTCTCTAATGGCTTCAGACAACCACACTCTTCCTCTAGATCCAGTAACTCATCCCCAACCTCTGGGATACTCGGGGGTAATCCTCCTGTTTCTTCACCCCTCTTTACTTTCTTACATTATCTTCAATGTGCATTACCTCCAAATCCTGGAAGGGTTGGAAGGAAAACATTTGTTGTCTTAGATTCTTATTTGTGACTCAAATTACTAATTTCATGTGCTTTATATAAAGTTTATAATTCTGTGAATTACTAATTAAGTTTGTATAAGTTTCATGGACGAAAAACATGTGATTTGGTACACTTACAATTAATTCATTCAAATATGTTTTATATTTGAATGAATATTTAAGTCAGCACTATTGAGAACGTTTTTTAAGTTTATTAGAAACTCCTGATAGCACTTCACTTTACAGGTTCGCAAACTTCATGGTAAGTTGGTGGTAATTATAAAGTAACATTAGAAATTTTGAAAATGACACCAACATGATTTAATAATAATCTTCTGCTATTTTCAAGTAATCAGTTAATAAATAGCTGGAAATTTCTTTGATACATTTTCAAGAATCTTCCAACTAGTTTCTGTCCAACTTCTACCATTCAGTAAACTTAAGTACATAATATTAATTAGTAATTTGAAGGAACAATTTATCAGAAACTTTCCTTCCGACTCTATCCAGACTTTGCAGAGCACAGATATCATATTATCCGTGGTGGTTTCTGATTGGCCGTGTTTTGACCGGCCTCAGTTCGTCAGTCTGATTGGGCGAAGCTGACTTTAAGGTTTTAGATTAGTTTAAAGTTGACATCACTGGTACCTGGTTCTGTTTTTGATGATTTGCTGCAATATTCCTTTAATTTCACAGGGCAGGTTGATTTTGTCTCTCCACTGTGGCTCACATCTCACAGAGTCACTTCTGTTTTCAACACTTACTGTTTTTGCCTTTTGTTTGCTGATTGATGAGCTTTCAAACCCACTTTGTGTCAGTTAACTGTGACCTGCCAAATGGACCTCACACCTGAACAACTTAACGACCACTTTAAGCTTCTTTACCTTAAGTTTCAAAAGTTCATTTCAGGTTAATAATCAGAAAATAAACCAGACTCAGTATCAAAGTCTTTCAATTTAAATTCCAGTATTAAAAACCTGTTCACAGGATGAAACATTCATCATGTTTCTGACAGCGACATCAGGGAGTGAATTATAAAGATTAATCTGTATTCAGTTGTATATTTGATGGTTTTAATTTTTAGTGGATTATAGCAGTATTTCTGAGAAGCAGGAAGTCATCTTTTTCATTAATCAGTCTGCTGTGGTAACAGCTGTTGCTAACAAAATTTACTCCCAGTTTACTTTTTGTGTTTCAAAATAAAACGAGGACTCAAAGTCAGAAGGAATCTGTTCGGGGGATTTTGGGGACAAAAATTCTAAAAATGATAAATCCACATTTCCAAATCCACAAACCATCTTGAAAAATGTTGCTTCACTGAAGAAAGATGTTTCTCCTTCAAGCTCATGATGTTTTACAAAAAGTTTGTTCAAAGTCGACTGACTGGTGCAGTCAGAGACGTTCCCTCAGGTCTTGAGTGGTTGTTCTGGTGTCGGGTTCAGTTTTCAGAGACACTTTCTTTTCCCTTCGTAACACTCGCTTTTCTCCCAACAGTAAACGGACAGCACCACCGGGGCCTTTCCCCACCTAAACCCGCCTTATGGTCCCGACCTCGACTGGGTAAAAAAGACCTCGTTTTGTGTCCCATCATTAACCCTTCAGTCGCTTTTGCAGCATCTTCACCCCCACCGCAGCTCATATTGGTGTTTTTGTCTCCATCCATTTTGTTTATTAATACTTTCATGTTCATTCATTCATCCATCCATTGGTCTGTCCGTCCATGTCGCCTTCTGTCCGACGTGTTTGTTGTCTCAACGTGAGCTTCTGCAGGTTCTTCTGGCTCGGACTTCTTCAAATAATCAAGTGGATGTTGGAGATGGAGCTTGATTATTTGAGTTGGTTACATAAGTCCAGTAACAGCAGCAAACTATGTCACTCTGTGTTCCATGTGCTGGTGCTGGTGCTGGTGCTGGTGGGGGTTTGAACGTCTGGGTTTTGGGTTGTTTTCTCAGAGACTTTCACTGAGACCTGTTGGGTGTCTCGGTCTGATGACCACGTAAAGATCACTGATTGTTACAGCATAATATAAAAGGAAAACAACGTTGAGTTATTATTATTTACCTTAGAAACAGAAGTTTGACAAAACAGAAGCGTTTTCTCGAACTCTGTTTTTATGACGAGGTGGAGTTTAAAGGCAGAGGAATTCAGATCAAAGACTCTGGAAATAGACACCTGTTCAATTTACCCGTTTCCAGTTAGCAGCCTGGCAAAACATCCGTAAGAATCCCAGTCTGAGCTAGAAACCCTGATCTTGGCAGAGTAAAGCAGCCGGCTGTATTCCCACTCGAAATCCTGCAAACCAAGATGGCTGCTCTGTGGACTTGTTGCTTCAGTGTTTGTATGCACAAAATACAGCATGATGTATTGTTATCCACTGGATTTGCTAACAGTGGCTAACAATTGCTAACTGGGTTACCTTGACACCATTCCCAGCTCCAACTTCCGAGATATCAGATATCAGATCACTTCTCAGGTCAACAGAAGTGATCGGTGACAACGCAGCCAAGCCGGGAGCGTGTGACCACTTTTCGTTAGCCGTGCTAACTGTGTTAATGTCATTAAACAGAGCCAGCTGAGATGCTTGTTAGCACCAGTGCTAGCTCGGCCACTTTCATTCATGATGTGAGCGAGCTGCTGTATCGACTCAGCTAGCCCCAGTTTGATTCATGTTAGCATTAGCTAGAATCGAGTCAACGTGGTAAAGGGCTTTACTTGTTTTGTCTGAAGCCTCTTCAACGTTTTGAGTCCGACCACCGCTGATCGCCTTCTTATTGCAATGAAAAACATCTTAATTTCAGGTGTAAATGAGGTTGAAACTGATTCCTGAGATAATTTGATCAAATAATTCCTGGTCCTGATCGATATTGTGCATGTCGAGGTGTGCATGGTCGTGCAGCGGGCATGAGCTGTTTTTTGGTGTCTTCCATTGGTCTGTTGTCTTCTGTATGTCACCATCTTCACAGGGTTGATCCAGAACATTTTGGCAGGAAAACAGTGGAATGCTTGTTTAGTTTAAGACGAGCTTTGAGTTTGTGAGACCTCAGTTTTAATCGCAGTGCCTCTCCTGCTGCAGTGAACAACTCGTTACTGGAGGACAAGAAGTCTGAATTTCCTGATGTGTTCGGCCGATTGAGTCCCACCACTGGAGAGCGGTTTTATGGTTGGTAAAGGCATGAGTTTCGCCTGACGCTGACTGTTGCTTTAATTAAACCGCCAACACTGCATGATTTGGTCGTGTCAGATGTTTCAAGGATTTGAAAATGCCGTTCATCAGCTTGAAAGCTTTGGCCAGGAGCTTCAGCGGAGCCTGTTTTTTGGAAAGAATGTGCTCCTCCGGTCGTTAGCTTACTTTGCAGAGCTTTGTGCTTTTTCACGCCGCAGAAACTGAAAGAAGAAACTGTTTCTGATGACCCCGTCCTGTTTAAATGCTCCACATGCTTCAGCCTTTGCTTCCTGCTTGACTGCGAGCATTGAAAGCGCGATGAGCTTCAGACATGATGCTGTGTTTAGAAAAGCCTCACGCAACCAGGACAGCATGGCGTGCATCGAGCCGTTCTCCTCCGAATGTGGAAACCGCTGTTTGCTTTTTATTGCAGGATTGTTTGTGTGTGAAAAGAGAAAATCATACCAATATTTATTTCATTTAATCTGGCACTGTAATCACGAGGCACTGCTGAACATGGACTGTAATTACAGCACAGTTTCCACCATGACTTCCCAGGATAAAGTGCATCTAATGGTTCATGTTTTGTTGACTCTTAATTTATGTCCAACTGTTCAAGAATAATAGAAGCTCTTCTGAGAAAGCAAAGAGCTCTGCAGGCAGTCTGGCGTCTGCTCGTCCTTCGTACATATTTACATGTAACTGATTGAGAGGAATGTGTCTGTATTGTTTCATGTTCAGAGCTAAAAAGTTTCAGGACTCCACCATCTTTCATGTTTCTGGCTTTGCATTTGTTCCATTTAGTTTTGGATCTGGCTCAAGTCCTTGATTGTGAGGAATCTTGGCGTCTCCTGAAATGAGGGGGGTGGGGGTGTAATTGGCTGCAGGTTCTGGACTTCAGTCCGTGGTGGATTTTTACAAAAACACACACGAATTACACGGGATTGTTCATGTTTTCAGGTTCGTTTGGCATTTGGAAACGGGTATCGAGTTCTGCTGTAGAAAAAAAAGCAGATTTTCCAGGAGATTAGAGAGTACCAAGGTAGAACAAGTCGCTGGTAGAGCTTCACTCTTTGCCTTTTTTAGACACAGCAGGCGAAACAGGAATCTGATCTGTAGCAGACTTTTCTGTTCTTGTTAACAAGTTCTGACTGTACGGTGATAAAGGAGTGTTCCACTGTTTTCCATTAAATACACCTTTCAATGGGTGAAACCTTCTTTAAGTTGTCTTGTAGATGTTTTTCTGGGCTTATTGGAGGTCAAAAAACTGTGAGAAGCAGCTGGTAGAGTATAAAAACGAATAAATGTAGAGAACATTTTTTATTTACTGTTTGTTCCAGGATCCCCGGCTCGTCCATCCATTACCATCAACAAGAAAACGAACTTGGTGGGGAAACCAGGAGAAACAGGTCAGAAATGAAGAGTGATGTCTGTTTTACAACACAAGTCTACTTTTACTTGAACATAAATAATTATCCCTCATCATCAACATGTTTTCCATCAGACAAAGTGAACAACTTCAAGCTGACCGACAAGCTGCCGATCCTGAAACCAAAAGTCCCTCCAGCGACTGCCAAGCCGACCAAACAGGAGCGGAAACAGACCACAACAACGGCACCGCCAACACCTGGTATGAAGGTTCACACTCCATCACCCCTTACGTTACGTTAGCATGCCAGCTCACTAGATAAAATAATTATCTGCATACAAAATCCTGCTGACAAACTGACCAACTGACCCACACCAAACAACCGACACATTTTGACGCATGACGTCTATCAAATTTATGTTGTCAAACAAAACCTCTATTTTATTCTCGATAAGGAAACAGACAGTAGTGAAAACTCTTACCGTCTGTTCTGTCGAAGCTCAAAATTGAAAGCTTGTTTCAATCTTTAGATGTAAAATCAAAATGTTACGTTCTGAAACTTTGTCTTCGTGCTTCTTTGTTCAGCCGGTCGGCAGGAGACCTGGGAGGACTCCGAGCTGTTTAAATCACAGCCAACCTCTGACGTTGACGCCTTGGGAAAGAAACGTTACGTTGGTAAGTCGACAGTGTTTCTGCTTCAAAATGAATCTGAAAACTTGTAACTTGATGAGGAAAAGGCTTCAAACATGAACTAATCGATTCCCTCTTCCTCCCAAAGCGCCTCATGTCGTCTATCAAACGGGCAAGAAGCCGGACGAGCCTTGTTCCATCACCTCCTCCCTCAACTACTTCCCCGAAGATGAACCTGGCGAGGCAAACGTGACGGCTCCTCCCAGGTCGCCGCCCTCCAACCTCACTGTGGTGACGGTCGAGGGATGCCCATCTTTCGTCATCCTGGACTGGGAGAAGACTGATAATGACACCACCGGTACGAAGCCATAAGCTCAAAGATGTTTGTGGAAGAGCATCTTCTGTTCTGGAGTCGTATGTCATGATTCTGATGATCAGGACTCTGTTGTCCTCTCCTCAGAGTACGAAGTCATCTCCACCGCTAAAGGACCTGACGGCGAGCAGGTTTCCATCCTGACTACCAACCAGACTCACACCGCCGTGGAGAACCTCAAACCTGAGAGCAGGTAAGAGGCCATGAAACTCACCTTCACATGCGCCCAGAGCTCCAGTCAGCAAGTCGACCAGGTCCCCACCAGATCTGGAGTATTTGCAGATTAATTTTGTCTTTGGGTTGTTTTGCAACCCTAAAAACTTCTAATTTAAAGTTACTTACAAGAGAAAGATTAAAAAAACATGTTACATTAAAGTGAAAGCAGTAGATTCAGAGTCCTTCACACAGGACGTCTGCTGCACCTCCTCAGACACTTTTCTTCCCGTGAGCGTTCAGTCTGACAAAATGTCGGCCGCTTCCCGCTCACACGGCCGCGCTGCCTTCAGCTGTCCAAACAAGCCGAGGCAGCCGAGCAATTACTGAGTCGAGCGGAGCGTCGCGGACAGACGTCCAGAGAGTAAAAACAAGCCGAGTCTGTCCGTCACGCTCACTGAGGTTTTAATGAGCCTGGATATGGGAAAACTATTTGGTGTGAAGGAAGTCTGGCACGTGTGGACGACTCGACCAAAAGCACAGAGCTGCGAGCTGAAGGGAAGAAAAATGTGACATTCGAGGTCTAGAAACACTCTTTAACACAAAATACCATCTGGACGGAGCGAGTATTCAGAGGAGACTGAATAAATGTTTGATTCCACAAAAGTTCCCTCTAATTTTCCTTTAATATCTTTCTGTCTGTTTGTAGTTACGAGTTCAAGGTGAAGCCGAAGAACGAGCTGGGTGAAGGTCCTCTCAGTGAGCCGGTGTCCTTCAGCACAGAGTCCGGTACAGTCACTGCTTCGACCAGTACCCCCTCACTGACAGAACTGAAGCTGCGACAGTCTGACAGCTGATTAGAGAAATTAAACGGCTTCCAGGACGCTGTTTTGATGCCATCTCGTCAGGTTTTAGATGGATGTTGAGTGATTGAAGAGACACAAGGGGGTTTCTAAACCTCTTCATTATTATTTCATATTATTCCATATAAAAGGAACTTGTAGTTTAAATGTGAGCAACTGGTAAAACATTTGAGAAAATAAGTGACGACCACAAAAAAACAGGTTTAAGTCTAAGTTTAAGTTTAAGACTACATCACAAGAGAGGATTATTGGTTTAAAAGTTGTTAAACATCGTACGTTTCATTCACTGGCTGTTTCAGGGTGAGTTCTGTAGTCGAGTGTTGTTAAAGTGTCTTCTCTCGTCCTTCCTGTCTTCAGCGGACCCGCGGGTGAGCGAGAACGTCTCAGGTGAGACTAATTAACGCCTCCGTGTTGAATATGTGATGTGAGTCGTCTGTGCGGCGTCCTCATCCTTCCCTGTCTCCGCAGGAAAAGACGCCATCTGGACTCAGTTCCCCTTCAAGACGGACTCGTACTCCGACTGCCACGGCAAGCAGTACGTGAAGAGGACCTGGTACCGCAAGTTTGTCGGCGTCCAGCTGTGCAACTCGCTCAGGTACAAGATCTACCTGAGCGACTCGCTCAACGGTGAGTTCAGTTTGAATTCTTTTTCCTCGTTTAGTTTGTTTTCAGCTCCGTTCTGATTCGTCTTTGTTCATTTCACCGTGAAGGTAAATTCCACAACATCGGGGATCAGACCGGCTTCGGTGAGGATCACTGTCAGTTCGTCGATTCGTTCCTGGATGGAAGAACCGGCAGGCAGCTCAGAGCCGACCAGCTACCGTCCAGACCCGGTAAACACTTTACTTCATCCACTCCTGACACGAGTTTAAAGAGGCTTTTCTCAGCGGTGGTTGTTCTGGCGTCTAATCCCAAAACAGTTTGAGTGAAATGTCAGATCCTACAACAAAACTAGAATGAGAAACTAAAAATGATGAATTTAAAACATGCTGGTTGAGTCAAACTTGACACCTGATTTTTATCTTTTATTGAAAACATAATTTAATCTTTGTCTCATTTTAGTCACCTGGCGCCGGGTAGAATCAGCTTCAGTCCAGTGTAAAGACTGAATCTTAACTTCAGGCGAGCAGCTAAACTATCAGAGAAAAATCAAACACGTCGAGGGAAACATCCGACTGACAATAACAAAGTGATTTGGTTTAGCTTTACTGTTAGCATGCTAAACCAGTAACGTTAGCTAGTGTTTGTCACAGTTGTGTTTTTGTCTTTCTGTGATGGGATAAAGGCGTCATCTAATATTTTAGGACACATTTTAAATAAACATTTTATCAATTTCAAATCTTCGCAGCCTTGGTCCTGACCCTAACAGCAACAGTCTGATTCACATTCTGCGTATTGCACCTTTAAAAAGACATTTCTACAGAGGCATTGCAAACTCTTTCCCTCCGGCTCCTCAGTGGACGCCTTCTGTACCTTCCACAATGACGTCTTTTGCGTATGTTCAGCTCAGTGAGAACAAAAACTTTCTTTCTGCTCCAGGTTTCTACCGAGCCGTCCGTCAGGAGCCCGTCCACTTCGGCCAGATAGGAGGACACTCCCACGTCAACTACGTGTCATGGTACGAGTGCGGGACGCCCATCCCTGGCAAATGGTGAACAGACTGAGTCGTTCTCGGAGACGCCCAGGAGAGGAGTCGTCGGCGACTGCAGCAGGGGTCCTTACAAACCTGCCTGACCTCTTACCCAGTGCTGTAAAAACATGTACAGGACATACTCGTCAGGGAATTAGTAACGAGAGAGCATTTTTTAAAAATATGTAATAGCAAATGTGCCTCGTCTTTACTATTTATCAAGCAACAAGGCTAAACTGGTAGAAGAGCAGGAGGATACGTGGAGCTGCTCTCCGCAGTGTGGGCGGGTCGCAGACTCACGCTAAGATATATTTTATTTTGTGTTAAGATAATGGGAAGCTGGCTCCCTGGAATACTATTTTCATAACTTGAGATGTTATTTATCAAAAGGTCTTTGGTTACATTTCTTCACGAGGTCCAACAGGTGAGAATTCACAGGATGTTTTCAGGACGTGACGCTTCTGCTGCTCCTCTGGTGTAAATGTTCAACAGTTTGTCTGTTTTTTAAGGTACAACCGTGAAGAGACGCGCTAACTCGACTGCATCCTGCTTCTGACCAGTAAAACCAGTCTTCTACTGGTAAACAAGCAGATTAGTGTCTAGAAGCGCTGCTCCATGTGGAGAAGATGAACTTTTCTGCCTCATGCATGTACATGTTCTGCCTGATCAAAAACACAATTTACAGACTACAGTAATAATTATCGAACGTCTTCAGCGATGTGTTGTTCTGCTCCACTGACAAAAATGTCAAAAGTTTGGACTCCAGGCAAACGAAACCTTGAATTTAAGTTAAGATTCAAAAGCAGCATCAGTGCTTGAAATCAGTTCCACATCAGACGCCAGATGTGTCGGCCGAACACGTCTCGCACCAACGCGAGCTGCCTCTGCTCGCCGGCCGGAGGCTCCTTCACTTGCAATTTGCACAACAGAAATGTATTTATATGTATATGGAGAGGATGTATTTGTTCAATACATTTTTGCAGATGCATATCAATCACCACCGTTTTTCTTTTCTTTCGCTGTACTATAATGTGCTCTTCGTCTTCTTGCATCATGCTAAAGCAGGGTGAGATGCTAACGATGTAGCCTGATAGCTAGCAGTCGGGGGTAATGAAAAGATAATCTGCTTTTAAACAGCTTCTTTCTTTATTTTACCAACTACGTCTGCTGCAGGAGCAAACAGCTTTAGTTGTTGCCTCGGTAGCGCTAGCTCTGTTAGCAACCATCAAACTGCGCCTTGTGTTTCGATGAAGTAACTAAGAAACGTCTCTCTGTTGTTTTCATTGTACGTTGCGTCGTAACATCAACAGAAAAGATTTTACCAACTTTCTTTGAGTTACAGAAGAATAATGGTCAGTTAGAAACATAGTACATTTATGTAAAATTTGTCCTTAAAGGAAATTTATGAATCATAGAGAGGCTGTTTTCTCATTCTGAAATATTCGCATTTCACCAGAAATATCTGATTTAAAAAAAAAATACAATTTAAGAACAGCTAAAGCAGGGTTAGCCCGGAGTTTTGGAAATATAAATTTACAGAATGCTAAAGTGACATTAGATGGGTTCAGAAATACATTTTCCGACCCGCTGAGTGAGCGATATGTCTGTGAAATGTAGTCCTGTATTGGGGCTATACGCTAAGGTGCTAATCTTGCTGTTCAAAACTATTTTCTTTGCATGTGGCTGCCGTTAATCTTCCGTCCTGACTCTTAATTTGTGAAACATTTAAAGCAGTATTGTTGAGCACAACTAAAGCAGGGTTAGCTCGGCTAGCATATAGCAATGTCCAGTTGTTTCCGTGGTGCTGCTCTGACACGTCAGTCTCTCTGGCATCTGTGAAATTAATAATGGGAAGAAACAAACTCACAGATTGTTAGATAATCTTGGTTTAATGTCAGATGGGTGTGAAATGATGAACTTTGTCGACAGATGTGAGGCTGAAATGTCAGTTGAATGTAGTCCTGGATTAGCTACAAGCTAACGTGCTAATTGTGCTTTTGCTTGTGGCTGCTGTTAGTTTCCCGTCCTGCCACCACCCCGGTCACTCTTCATGGTGGCGGGGTTCACTGTCAGAAGTGATGCGGGGCATTTCCTCTTTCCTCTGTACGAACTGAATGCTGTTTCTGACATGAGACGGTTCTGTTCCTCTGTGCTCATCCAGAGACCACATTATTATAAACAGAGTGCTTTGTAAAGAAAATGAGAATGTATGTTACCATGAGGCTGTGCTGTCGATGTTTTTATACATATGTTTGTTTCCATATTGATTTTCAACAATAAAGAAGTTTTGATTCGTTTTTTTAAAAACAGATTGTCTTTGGTATTTATTCTCCACATTAAACCAACCTTTTTCATGCTAGTTAGCTAGCAGCCTTTTTGTACTCGGACCAGAATTTAGATTTAATTGTTTAAGTTCTGTATTTGTCTGATGTCCTGGTTTTATTCATCATGTTGGGAAAAGACCAACATATTCAGAAGCTTCAGTGAACTATACATTAACCAGTGTGTTGTCTCAGCTTATATTTATTTACAATGTATTCAATCAGCTACATTCACAGTCTGCTGAATCAGCTGTTAGTTAGGTGATACTGAAGAAAAGTGTGGTTCTGAACTGTGTTTATTCTCTGATGAAGTGAAATTATGGATGTTTATTTTAATGATATCGTCTGAAAGTGTAAATCACACTGAATCTGAAAATATGTGTTTCATATCTGTGAGTTCACATTATGACTGGAGGAAGTTCAATTTCTTGATGCAAACGGCAGCAACAGTTTTAAAGTATGTTAATATTTGTTCACTTGTAGTCAGATAGTCTCTGTTGATAAATTAGCTGTTAGCACTTCCTGTTAGCAGTGTTCCCGTGGATGTACAGACAACCATCACCGGATCACTGTGAGACTGCAGAAAGCTCACTCATAGGAGCATCTTCTTTCTAAAATGTTGAACAGAATTATAGATGATTATTTATGATGGAAGAATCCAAATGTGTCTTCTGGCCTCATAGTGGCAACATTTGGGTTTAATAATCTTATTTTTGGTGCAACAGAATATTTTAAAGATCTTCTTCAGCGTGAATCCTTCAGTTGTCTCCTGTGTATCGACCACATCAGGTCCTCATCTGAAATGTGATCAGTACAGAAACGTATGAAGGCAGCGTTTGGATCATCAGCTGTGTTTTTGGGTTGTGCAGCTCCGCCCTCCTCTCCACCTGACAATGCATTACATCACTTCCTGTGAGGAAGTGCAGCAGGTGTTGAGGAGCTGCATGAGGAAGAGACAGCAGAGGAAAGCTTCCCAGAGGCTCGATGTGTCGGTACCATCGGACTCTGTTGGATGACGATTATCGTCACTGACTGAATCAACAGTTCAGATTAATCACGTCGAGTCTGAACGTCCATTCTTCCTTTGATGATTCATATAATTGTCATAATTACAGAAGTACAGACTGTGAGGACATCATAGTGGGAGCATTTGCAGTCCAGCAGGTAAGCGACCAAAATAGGGGGAAAAAAGGAAAACATTAATATTTCTGAAATATCAAAATGGCCGCTATTTTGGCACATTTCTTACTATGATGTCGTTGTCCAGGCTGATTCTGATGATTCTGGTGTTGGATCACAGACTCTTAACTGTGGAAAAACCTCATTCATACAGAAGAAGTTTTTACTCAGAACACCTGAAGCGTAACGTGACAACATTATTTCATAGTTGTGATTTTATCATCATTGTTCAGTTTGTCTGCACTGTGACAGATTGTTGTGTTGTGTCACTCTCCTGGTCGCTGCTCAGTGAATCCTGGTGAAACGTGTTTAATCAGCGTCTTTGATAGACGATGAAAAACATGCACTCTGGAAGCAGTTTGAACGTCTCTGCTCACTGGACTGGTTCATGTTCAGTCGTTACATCATGCAGAAAACATTAGAAATGATATCTGTTGTTCTCTCACTCAGCTTCGGTCTGCGTGTTTTAAACGTCTGCAGTCAGTCTGTTGATCACAGTTTCTGTCATGTGACAGGAAGTGATCATTGTGTCTAACTGCCCCTCAGAGGCTTCTTCATGCACCGACACAGAGAAAGAGAGGAAGACTTTAAAAGAAGGAAAACTGTGACTGTGGTTTGGTTTGTTCAGATTCCTCGCTGACACATGAAGTCGTTAAAGTGACGGAGGAGAACATTTGGATGGTGGTATTGTGTCTCCATCCTCAGATTACCCACAACCCCCCAGTGTCACACAGTTAGAAACACCAGCGCTGATGTGACGGATGACATCACTTTTCCAGACCGCAGCTGGCACGCCGGCCTCAAACCGCAGGGCAGAGCCGATGGGGGCTTTCTGCTCCGTCGCCGTGGCAACGGCAGGATTGTTTCAGCTAAGAGGGAAAAAATGTGACGAGCTCTCAAGTGTGCGAGCGGCGAAGTGAAGGTTTATTCACCACAGAGGAGGAGGAAAAAGAAAATAAGAGCAGGAAATCTCGTCAGAATAAAAGCACGGTGCCAGCTCTGCTGTAATTTCACACTGTTATGTAAGAGGGAGCGGGTCCACTGGGAACCAGAACCTTCCATTAGAGAGGAGCGCTGAGGTAATGCCCTGTTTCTGCTGGTGGAGGTCAGGTCACAGGTACCGATGTGATGTGAAGATGAAGAGTAACGTCAGGTTTCACATTTAGTTTCTTTTTCATTTATTTGCATCATCCTCATCCGTCGTGGTGCAATGCATTCTGGTAGTAGAGCGTCACGCTGCCCACTCATCTGCAGTCAGTTGAATTCTGGACAGGATGAATTCTGCAGCTGCACGGCTTCACAACCACATTTTTTGTGATGTAAGAAAATTTCCAAACGAGTCGACATGTTGGTCCGGTTGGAAATCCCGGTGCAGCGGCGCCCACCAGTGGCGTTCGTCCAATCAGGTGCAGCTAGTGAGTGTTTGTGTGGTTGTCAGAGGGCGGAGCCTGTTTTGGTGGAGAGACTAATATTTTCTGAGGTGGAACGTGTTTGAGGAGCACTGCGCTAAATGATCCGTGAGGGAGAATCTGGTCTGGATGCAGAACTACTTTGGTCACCTTGCTGACATTCAGTGGTGGAGATGAGAACTAGTGCTATACGATACTGATATGAAACTGATATGATACGATACAATACTGATACGATGCTGATACGATACTGATACGATACGATACTGATACGATACGATACTGATACGATACGATACTGATACGATACGTTAGATACGATACAATACGATACTGATACGATACTGATACGATACGATACGATACTGATACGATACGATACTGATACGATACGTTAGATACGATACAATACGATACTGATACGATACTGATATGATATTGATATGATACGATACTGATACGATACTGATATGATATTGATATGATATGATACGATACGATACTGATACAATACTGATACAATACTGATACGATACGATACTGATACGATACTGATACGATACGATACTGATACGATACTGATACGATACTGATACGATACTGATATGATACGATACTGATACGATACTGATATGATATTGATATGATATGATACGATACGATACTGATACAATACTGATACAATACTGATACGATACGATACGATACTGATACGATACTGATACGATACGATACTGATACGATACTGATATGATATTGATATGATATGATACGATACGATACTGATACAATACTGATACAATACTGATACGATACGATACGATACTGATACGATACTGATACGATACGATACGATACTGATACGATACGATACGATACTGATACGATACGATACTGATACGATACGTTAAATACGATACACTCACACTCACAGAATGTGAGAAAGTCCTTTTGTTTGAACATCAGCACACAAACTGAAGCCTCGACAGACATTAATCACTTCCACACAGTCGGAAGTCAAGTAGCCTCTCTGTCTGTCTGTACCTGGATACCTGGATGCATAACTTCATCTTTAACAAGGTTTGTGTAGTATAAGTACCTCACAGTTCTCTAACACATCATACCATCAGCCAACAGTTGACATGACTGTGGCAGGTGGAAGGAGAAGTGGTTCCTGTCAGCTTGGTATTATTCAGACCAGATTCTGGTCAAAGTTATTTTCTGCTGCTTCTCAGTTGATGATAAAATACACATTTACCTCAAATTACTGAGCTTATATAGATCTTTGAATCTGAAAATCGATCCTAGAACAGAGACATATGGGATCGACTGCATTGATATTTCTGTATCGATTAAAAATAAAGTTTCCATACTTGAACCCAAACACCAGTTTATCAACAGAAAGCGTCTCGTCTTCAACTTCATTTGTTGGACTCTCAGTGACTTCAAACATCTTGGTTCAGGAGTGAAAACTTTGGATTGGAAACGTGTCAGAGTTTCAGGAGCGTTGAGCGAGGAGAGAAAGCAGCGTTGAATTCAACTCGACCAGCGTGAAATTCAGATTTTCTGCTGTTTACCAGGAAAGGTGAGAAGCGTGAGACGACATGAAGACGGAGGCTGAGCTGTGAAGGAGTTCAAATATTAAATTCCTCCAAGTGTTGAGAAAATGATTATATGGTTTCTTCAGTGAAATGATGAAATCTGTTTCCTGCAGTTTCAGACTAGTACTACATATTTTCTGTTCAACAGTTGATGGTGCGTTCAAGTCCCTGCAGCTTCGAGTGAAAACATGATGAAGAAAACAGGTTGAGATGAAAACCTCCAGCAGATTCTGCAGTTAAGTGCAGGAAATGATGTCATACATGTAAACTGGACTCAGATATATAAAACACATGAAGGAGCTGCAGAGTTCATGTTCATGACAAACAGACCTGCTCTGAAGCGGAGTTATGTAATCCAGCAACAGACCGACTGAAGGTCAAATGTTTCTGTTTCACCTCCTGCAGCTGCTCAGACTTTAGACTGTAAACAACAAGAAGAGGCAAACTTCTGGGAAAACTCTGGAAACAATCCTGAAGGACTTGCACCGAACAATATGAACTCACCGAGAGAAAAGTGCAGAACTCTTTGGTTCATAAATTTAAAGTTCTGCAGGTTCTTTATAATCTGCTTCCAATTAACAGGTAAAAATATCACGTTTTGACTTTTCCGCTGACGTTTGTGATGAAACACAGACAGTGTTTCCAACATTCTCAAAGAAAAGCAGCTAAGCAAGACCAAAACATCCAGAATCAAGACCAACACATCCAGAATCAAGACCAAAAAAGTCCAGAATCAAGACCAGAAGTAAGGGAAAGTCCTGAGTTGAGACTAAAACAGTAACATGCGCCAAAAATACTGTTCAGCAGCTAAAGTCTGCTAGGAAAACTCTAGATGTTGCTCGGCTACGTCACTTGCTAATTAGCTTATTTCTGATGTCATAACCTGAAAAAACTGAAGTCAAGCAACAAATCTGTATTAGTTCTTCTCATCATCCCGTCAATATGCATCTGTGGCACCTGATACTAACGTCTGAGTGACCTCCTGTGATGTGATGTCACTTCCTGCTCTGTATGAAACAAACCCGTCCATCACTGGGACAAACACACACCATGTTTCTGCTCAAAGACAGAAAGAAGTTCATGTAGAACATTTGCTGAATTTACAAGAAGGAACAAATAAGTCAGAATCAGTCAGAGACAGAGTTTCACACAGTTTATAAAGTGTCTCCAACTCAACAACTCACTAAACTGACACATTTGTTAAGGGAGTCTGGGGACAAAGAAGTCGCCTATACTGGTTGCTGTTTAGTGTATTTGTAAAATGTGACATGTTTAAATAAAATGTTTCTTCTTTCATAAATATAATTCCTCTGATGGATTTCTGTTTTTGAAACAAACTCCTGAGTGAAAGTCTGAAGCTTCGGTCCGAGCAGGTGAAAAATAACTCAAACACTAAAAACAGACGAGCGAGCGGTCGACCCTCCGTCATGCTGCTTCGCGCCCCCCCACACCGCTGCACCCGGGGGAGTCACTACACCTCCACAGCTGTTTCAACATGTTGGTCTGAGAGCAGACCTGAGACCTGCTCTGACACAGCGGGGCTGGTAAATCCATGTTCTGGGCTGCACATCACACAGACCGTAGTCCAGGTTCAACAAGCTGTAAAATAGATGAGAGCGGGACAAACAGATCCACATCACCGGGTCTTGTTGGACAGTTTGCATTCTGTCAGAACAACTAATTTTTGGATCGTTCCCAACCAACTCACTCCGGCCCTCCAGGTCCAAGTCGTCAACAACTGAGCCTCTTTTTCATTGAGTTCAGGAAATTTAAGAGCTACAGCTTGAAACGACTTGATTTGAAGTTTCATAAGCAATTTGGGTGAATTTACGTGGAACGACCCTTTTAGCGTTTATATGAACCAAAACAACGTTAAAGCTGCACAAATCAAAACTCGTCCACACATGAACTCATCATCAGCCTGTACGCTGATACGTTGAACTTTGTGTCCCCTGATGAATTGTAGTAATTGAGTCCACTCTAACTTTATAAATGTAATCACAGTTTCAACTTGACTGTCATGGTTTGATCTATTGATTAAAAAAATAATTTTTTGTTATTTTACATTAAACTTTTTACAGTGTACTTGTATAAATTGTTTGGTAATTAGAATTTATAACAAAACATATTTTATAAACTCTTCACGTTTTGTGTCTAAAAGTCTGATTTTGTGAAGTAACTGGCGCTGTCAGATAAATGTGTAGCATGAAGTAACTCATATTTGTGGTAATTGTACAAGCAGGTAGAAACACGTCCGTCTCTTCCTGTCTCACCTGTCGGGATAAAATCGTCCTGAAGGTTTCTGTCTTTTCTCAAACAGAATGAATTCATGACGATGTTAAAATGTTAAATACCTCGTCTGCTGCTGCTGCTTGATTTGTGGAGCCGAGACAAACGGGAGCTTTACTTTCAGAGTTTTACTGTGATGAAACCTGGACTGTGAGGGAGGACGAGCGTCTGCAGTGACTCACTGAGTCCTAAAAACATGACAGAGTTTAAAAACGAGGGTCGTTAACAGCGACGAGCCTCCGAACGGAAAGAAAACATCCTGCTGAGGAAGATTAACTTCAGATTAACGGCCTGTTCAGCCTGTTTCACAAACAGTCTTCTTCTGGTCTGTATGAGACACAACCAACTGTCTCTTTTCTATTTTCACTCAGTGGTTTCAACATTTCCTTACACGAGGAAGCACTTTATGGATCAAACCTGGACTGAAACCTGATCCTGCTCTTTGAGACCTTCAGTCCACGTGAGGCCGAGGACTCTCGCTGTGAAACCAGATGCTGACAGACTGAAAACTTGCTGCCACGGGCAACCAGGACGGCAGGAAGTCACCTGGAAACACTTCACCTGCTCCATCGCTCCTGAACCAGCTCACTGTGAGGCCCAACAGGCGGATTCTGGGTGATTCTCTGAGGTCATTTCCTGCGAAGTCTCTCACTCGCTGTCAGAGGCTTTGGGACTCTGATTGCTGGTTTTGGCGAAAGTTCCTGCAGAACAAAACTTGGACGAGTGTTTTCACTCCTCAAAGACCTCCAGAGGTTTCAAAATCATTTAGACCAAAACAGTTTAGCAATAGACAAGATCATAAACAGCTGTTGGAGTTTAGTTAACAACAAACTCAAACATGTTGCTCCAATTATTATCAAATAAGACTGATTTCTTGACCGTGAAAACGTTCCCTCGGGTGTTGAAGCTGTTGTCCACACAATGAAGAACATTATCTCAAAACATTCACATTCTTACCGGGTATCCTCCTTCCATGGAAGCCTGTTAGTTATTTATTTATGAGTCACAGCTGAGGCGGCACAAATCCTTGTTTTCATTAACAGTAAATCTGACAATTACTTTCTTGTTCCTCCTTTGCTGCTGTAATATTTACTACAGCCACTAGAGGTCGCAGCCTGACAGTAAGTTTAAATATGGGTCCTAATAATCTGCTGTCACAGTATGTTTGTTTTTCTGATGACGGCTGGTGAAACTATTTACTGTTATTTTCTGGGGTGTTGGCAAATGGCTCCAGTCCCTGCCTCAACCAACCAACCAAACCAACCAACCAAACCAAACAACCAACCAACCAACCAACCAACCAACCAACCAACTAAACAACTAAACAACCAAACAACCAACCAACCAACCAACCAACCAACTAAACAATCGACCAACCAACCAAACCAACCAAACAATCAACCAACCAACCAAACCAACCAACCAATCAAACCAACTAACCAACCAACCAACCAACCAACCAACCAACCAACTAAACAACCAACCAACCAACCAACTAAACAACCAACCAACCAACCAACCAACTAACCAACCAACCAACCAAACCAACCAAACAATCAACCAAACAATCAACCAACCAACCAAGCAAACCAACCAACCAATCAAACCAACTAACCAACCAACTAAACAACCAAACAACCAACCAACCAACTAACCAACCAACCAACCAACCAACTAAACAACCAACCAAACCAATCAAACCAACCAACCAATCAAACCAACTAAACAACCAACCAACCAACCAACCAACCAACCAACCAACCAACCAACCAAAGCAAACAACCAACCAACCAACCAACCAACCAACCAACCAACCAACCAAACCAATCAAACCAACCAAGCCAATCAAACCAACTAAACAACCAACCAACCAACCAACCAACCAACCAAAGCAACCAACCAACCAACCAAACCAATCAAACCAACCAAGCCAATCAAACCAACTAAACAACCAACCAACCAACCAACCAACCAACCAACCAACCAAAGCAAACAACCAACCAACCAACCAACCAAACCAACCAAACCAATCAAACCAACTAAACAACTAAACAACCAAACAACCAACCAACCAACCAACCAACCAACCAACTAAACAACCAACCAAACCAACCAACCAACCAACCAACCAACCAATCAAACCAACTAAACAACCAACCAACCAACCAAACCAATCAAACCAATCAAAGCAACTAAACAACCAACCAACCAACCAACCAACCAACCAAAGCAAACAACCAACCAACCAACCAACCAACCAACCAATCAAACCAACCAAACCAACCAAACCATTCAAACCAACCAAACCAACCAAACCATTCAAACCATTCAAACCAACTAACCAACTAAACAACCAAACAACCAACCAAATATGCTAAATATGTACCCTAGGTACAAACTATTTCAGCTGGTGCAACCCTTCAAATGTTAGTCATAAACTGCGTATTAAACTAACAGGTCAGTTTAAACTAGGCTACAGAAGTGACTAGATATTTGCAAATTAAATATTTCATCATGTGATGCAGCTCTTGTCAAACTTTAGATAATAAATCATTAGTAAGTCGCTGTGGTATACTCTGTGGCTGAATCATCCACAGGTTGCCCTCCTGCACCTGCTCACAGATCAACCTGCCCTCCGGACCAACAGTCTTGGCTCTAACAGCCTCTTCTGTGCGTCATTCATCTGTTCGACATGGTTTTTCCACCGGTCCATCGTCCATCTACATGTCTCCTTTCTGTCCTCGCTCCCCCTCCACACAGGAAGTTATTGTTCCGTGGAGGTTTTGCTGTTAATTGTTTTCGCAGTGATTCAGTGTTGGACCTGCAGCAGCAGCTCGGCCCTGAGCGTCGCTCTGTGTTTGGATGTTGTGATGATTGTTTCACAGGACGTTTTACTTTAATACAGGACTGAGATGGAAAACAGTTTTTAAATGAATGTTGTTTGTTCTCAGAGGTTTTCAGTCCATGTTTGGAGTTATGTGACTCTCGAGGGGCTCGCTCATTTTTCTGCCGTCTCTAGTTGTATTTTTCTGTTTTATTTCCTTGTCTTACTGTTTGTGGACAGAACCGTCAGAGCAGGTACTTTCCTAAAATTGAGAGACACGTTTTGTTGTCTTGTATTAATCTGCCTCCTTCATAACTAGTTTATACTGAAATCAGCAGGTTGGAGCTGTGTTGCCAGATTGGGTGGCTTTCTGTCAAACTGGACGACCTTTTGTTTGACCGAGTGGATGAAAATGGTTTTGACCTGTTATTCTTGAAAAGGGACTTGTTGGTTTTGACTTGTAACTTGGTGATTCATGACTTGAGACATGACTTTCACTTTGGTCTGGTTAGTTTTTACTTGGAAGTCGGTCTTGACAAGAGACTTGTTAGTCCTGCATACCTACTCACAAGTCCTGATGAGAGACTTGAAATCAGATGAAATACAGAGTAACAGCACATCTGTGAAGTCCAGTGACTTTGCTTCAAGTCGTGTCTAAACTTGGGACTAGTCTGTTTTGACTCTGGACTCGAGACTCTTTGAATGATTGAATATTTGACTTGAAGTTTCGACTCTAGTTTTCTCTGTTGAAGCCTCATTTTAAAGGATAATCACCGTGTTCCCTGTCCTCCTGGTCTCCTCCCGAGTTCCTGATCTGGACTCCAAATGTTTCTCTCTTTGTCGTCTTCCTCCCTCGAGTTTCTCTGACAGATGAGTTACGATGCAGAGGAACTCCCGCTCCCTCTCAACTCATCTGGCCTGGGATTCCCTTGTTTTAGGAAAATCAGACTTGGCTGAGCAGAGCGGAGAGAACGGGGGACGAGGGGGGACGAGGGCTGTTAGTCGGGGGAAACCCCGGATTGTGCCGAGGCGAGAAGCTCAGAGATTGATAACCTCCACTGCCGGTGATGAGTTCCCCCTCTTAATCTCTTTCACAGAGAAGGTTCCTGAAGTCTCCTTTGGCTCATCTTTTGCTGGTTGACAATCTTGACCGACGATGATCAGGGTTCACCGGCCCTGAACATGAGACCTTTCTCACTGTTTGAAGGTTTTAAACTGACCTCAGATCGCCTCTCGTCTCATATTTTCCTCTTCTTGTGTCAGAGGCTCGGTTCACACTGCAGCTCTGGATCGCTGCCCGGCACATGGATCAGATCAATCCTGAAAACAGCCTTCAGACAGCTGCTGAGGGGAAACCGATTCAGACTCAGATGATCTGTGATCGTCTTCATGAACTGTCTTCATCTCAGGATGTTTTCTTAATTTAAAACTTCTTAGAAAACGATCATAGATTAACGAAATTGTCCCGGAAAAGATTCTGAACGTTTTTATCGTTTTCATTTTATGTCACATCTTTAATCTCCTCATCCAAACATCATCATCATCATCATCATCATCATCATCATCATCATCGTCATCATCATGACCACTGAAGCTCTCCTTAAGTTTAAATGAGCATGAGGCATTCAGGGACTCACATGTGTGTGGGGCGTTTTGGTACTTAATTTAGCGTGGGGTGTTAAATGAAATAACCGAGAGGCATTCAGGTACTTGAATGCATGTAGAACATTCAGGGACTTAAATGACTGTGTGGTGTTCAGGGACTTAATGAGCGTGGGGCCTTTGGAGACATATATGAGCATGAGGCGTTCAAGAAAGTCAAAGGGTGTGGGGCGTTCAGGTACTTCGATGGGTGCGGGCTGTTTGGGAACAAAACATTTTCAATGAGCCATTCAAGACAGTCAGGAAAACTTAAATACGTTTGGGGCCCTCGACGGCTCACGTGAGTTTCATCACGTATCTTTACTTTTACTCCGGTGTGACTGTTTTAATTTATTAAAGATTTTCAAAACTAACTGCAGATTAATTTTTCGGTTCTTGGACCGAACAGTTTCTCAGAAGCACTCAGATGAATTCTGTCAACAGAAGGACACAAACACTAAATCAGCTTTTGAGTCCTGTAATTGTCCGACAGACAGCCGGCAGCTGGCGGGTCAAAGGTCAAACTCTTTGACACGACATGTTTGTAAATCTTTGCTGTTCGCTCTGACTTTAAACTTCACGTGTTCTTTTACATTCTGGAGGATTTTACGACTCTCAGTCCTCCGAGAGGCGTTCAAACACCACGGTGCGTTTATTTTAAAGCTCGCAACGTGTGAGAGAAAACAAACGTTAGTATTTCATCGTCCTGGTGGTTTCAGCCGCCAGCAGCGTGCACGTGTACATTCATCCAGACAGTCTGGCTCAAAGCGATCAGGACTCAAAGACGCTAAAAGGCTGAAAATGTAAAGCAGAGCAGGACGCAGGGAAACAAAGACTTATCAGCTCGTCAACACACACATGGACTGAATCTGTGTGTGTGAGATGACGGCAGGCGTTGAGAGGAAGAAGAAGAGGAAGAGGAAGAAGAAGGAGAAGAAGAAGAAGGAGCTGTTATGTCACACATGGCCTCAGAGACTGAAAGAATCCAGGAGAAGTGAAGAGATTGATGTCACGTTGGCTCTTTGTTTTATTCTCCAGACGGCAGGAATAAAAGTCAAAACTCCAGATTCACAGAGACGGAAATAAAAGCACGTCTGTGTTCACTTCAGTCACCACGCTACAGCAGCCTGCATGTGAAACAGGAAACCAGCCCGCATTTATCAAACTTCTGCAAAATGACACTTCAGCTAAAAGAGAAGAAAAGGTCTTTGCAGGTTTACGTAACATCTTCAATAATGAATCTGATCTGAAAGTCACAAAATGTAACTTAGCGATGGCTGTAGAGCATCAGGTCATGTGACCAGTGGGTCACACACAGCAGGTCGAACCAGAACGCAAACTGGGCACAACAAGGTTCCTCACCCGTTCAGTACTGCAGATACACAGTCGATCGTAATTGCTGTTAAATTAGCAGTTTCTCTATGGGAGTTTTGTATAGCGGCCAGTGATGGAAGGTAACTATGTGCGTTTACTTAACAACAGTTTTAAAGTACTTGTACTGGAGTATTTCCATTTTCTGCTCCTTTATACTGCCACACTTTTTACTCCACTGTCTTTATCTGAGAACTTAGTTACTAGTTACTTTACAGATTACATGCTGCATCAGAGTCAAAGGAGTGATTTTATAAACATCTGATAAAAACAGTGACTGTGATCAGAAACAGTCCAAAGTGTCCACGCCGATAACTCCACCGCCGAGTCAGCAGTAAGTACACAGTCTATACAGACGTGGATGAAGGTTTCGTTTACTTTGACTCGTTCTGCTGATACTTCAGTACGTTTAATATCAGAGACTTTAAACAGGTCAAATGAAACATCACTTTTCTGTCCAGTCGTCCTGAAATGACTCTGATCTGCAGAAACCTTTGAATGTGATCAAACATGACTCAGACGTCGGACCTGATGTCGGAGTGAAACCAGACGACAGCTCCGTTCACCTCCCGACACGTGCAGCAGGAGGAAGTCCATGTGTAGAAAGACCTGAGAGGACGTGTGTCCTTGAGCTGCAGAGCTGGAGTCCATCAAACCCAGTTACACAATCCAGGACAGACCGCTGGGAGACCGGTCCAGGTCCGGCTGTCCTTGAGGACGACCTCGTGCATTCAAAACACCTGGAGGCCCCCGCAGCCAATCACAGCTCAGGGACAGAAATGTTAAAATACAACATAAAAGTGTAGAAACTAAACTAACTCTAACCCCCCCTAACCCGGAGCTCATTAAACATGACAGAGATCAAACTTAGTTTATTTTCTCCCCGTGAGGACATTTCAGCGTCACAGGTCTCAGACACCAAACGTCTGAGTGCTCCTGAACATCATCCGCACAGAAACCTGTCAAACAAACACACTTTCACATCTTCACGGACGTGAAGATACAAATAAAACTGAGCTTTAAGGGACATTTGATTATTTAGATGAATGAAGTCAAAATGTGAAACCTGTCAGATCAACATACAGATACATAACCTGTACAAGTACACACCAGTGTTACGACAAGGTGCTTTACTAACTTGTGGAGTCCATACCGGCTTAAGTGATAAAATATATATATATATATATACATATATATATATATTTAAGAAAGTACGCACAACCTGTAAAATACACACAGATGCTGATAACGACAATAATGTTGATGCCTGTAACAATACGCAACACCCATAAAAACACACAGCTGGTTTAACACACACTTGTGGGGTCCATGCCAGCTCCAGTGATAAAGTATAAATATAAATATGCTCCATCCATGGACTCGGGCTGCAACAATAAAAACGTCTGTGATAAATAACTAATAACTTTACGTGGACACTTTGCAGCCTCGTCCTGAGTCGAGCAGCAGATTCACTGTTTCCTGCAGCTTCTCTTCCGTCAGCAAACTCAGACTCCAGCGCTCACAGGGCAGAGCAGCGTATCGGTGGCCTGAAATGTGAATTTTGGACGATTTAAAGACATTTTCTGGCCGAACGTTCGCTCACAGTCGTATGAAGCTGCAGATTCTGACGAGTGTTCGGAGTCGTCGTCAGAACTCTGTCTGCTCACCAGCTGCTCTCATGGAGATTTTCCTCTGAGTCTCAAACAAAAGCCTGAATCTGAACCCCACCGTCGCTTCCAAAAGACATCACTTAATCAGCGCCGGCCCCTGGACGTCCCGCCAGGGGCCGGCCAAAGCAGAGCGGCCCCGCCGGGTCCAGGATCCTGATGACTTCAGCAGACGTGAAGCGAGGCCAGAGAGAGCTGATGGTTTGAGCAGAGACTCAGAGAGGTGTGTGTGTGTGTGTGTGTGTGTGTGTGTGTGTGTGTGTGTGTGTGTGTGTGTGTGTGTGTGTGTGTGCAGCAGTAAACATCCCGCTGGAGGACGACGGCTCTTTACAGGCCCGAGAATTAGTTCAAAAAGCTCTTTTAAAATATAATTGGCCGGCCCCCGAGGGCCCCGGGGCCTCACGTGAGCTCGCTGTGTGTTTTAAGAGACAGTTAAAGAGCCGCTGCAGGTCCAGATCTGCTTCTCATTTACAGGAAGAAAACGGTTATGTAACTGTCAGGCAGCCAATCAGAAGCCTGCACAGGAGCCGGAGGTGGAATGTAACTGAGTAGATTACTCCACTACTTCTACCTGTGAGTGTAAACAGTGTTTAAGGTGACAGGAAGTGTCGACGTTCAGGAGAAACAAAGAGCTTCATTCACAGCAGCTCAGGGCCCAGACCCTCGAACTGTCATCAGTCAGCCGCCGTCCAACAGGCGTCTGTCAGCGGCGAGTTTCACAACACGTTTCAGTTTCAGACAGAAAGAAGACGACGAGGACGAGCGCAGATATCAGCTTCATCCCTGTGGAAGATCCACTCAACCTGAAACAAATACAAACACCATCACTACATGAAAAACGTTGCCAGGAGGTGGAGGAGCACACGTTCTGATGAAAACAGTGAACACGTCCTTTAATCCCTGCTGTGCTGAAGCTAACTGAAGCGTCTCTGTCCGCCTGTGCAGCGTGAAGCACTCAGCCTACAGGGGAGGATTTACCTCCGATGACTGAAGTCTCATTTTGAGGTGAACTGCTCCTTTAGGAAAGCCTGTAAATGAAGACGGATGGCGCTGAAGCGTCCGTCTGCGGCTCCGTTAATCTGATTTACTGCTGAGTTTCTCTTTCAATAAACTCTGGACCGAACACGATGGATGTTCCTCTGAACGGGCCGACAGCTTCACGGCTCTGATGGATGAACGCGGCGCTCGGTTTGGAGTGACGACAATCACCTAAAGAGGTTAATGAGGCAGAAAGAGCTGCTGACTGACAGGAGCCAGAGAGGAAAATGATGAAGACTTCCAGCTTCATCATCATCATCATCATCATCATCTTCAGCTGCCAGCCTGGAAACACGCTGTGGAAATATTCTGCTCTCCACTCAAAACTTTCTCTTTTTTGTTTCTCTCACATTCCTGCAGACGTGTCGGCGCTCGCCTGGTCACATGTTCACAGTTCATCACGTCTCATCGGATTCTTCTTCATGTTGACAAAACAAACGCCTGCAGACGTTTTAAAGGACGTTTTGGTCCTGGTCATCGATCAGATGATCGATCTGAGAAAAGACAAAACCTGCGACGATAAAAACATACTGTCTCTGCAAACCACCCGTACGACCGCATTCTTACATGTCATAGGCTTTTAGCAGCCGAATTAGCTGTTAGCACGTCCTGTTAGCAGTGAACTCCTGGATGAACAGACAACTATCAACTTTTTTTCTATGATTTCTAAGTAGATTCTGGCTATTTTTCACATTTTTAAAGATTTATAGACTAAACGATTAATCGTGAAAATAATCAGTAGTTGCAGCCTGAGACTGTTTACGCTCTGCCACTTCTTGCCAGCTGCTAACTGGCTGAAAATGTCAGCAAATAAGCTCTATTCAAAGTTAGCTGAATTAGCTGTTAGCACGTCCTGTTAGCAGTGAACTCCTGGATGAACAGACAACTACCGCTGGATTACTGTGATACTGAAGGAAACTTAAAAACATGCAGATTCTCAGTGGACCTCTGCAGCTATAAGGAGTATCTTCTTTCTATGTCGTTAATTCTTGATTTTATGAAGCAAATTGGAGCCAGGACGTTTTAAAGGGTTTGGGACCAGGCCGACTTCTGCTCCTTTAAAGTGTGCAGTCTGTTCTGGTGAAAGTTTGTTTGCTCTCTGGATGAAATAACTCCTGCGGTGAAACGTGACGATGAGCTGCTGGATTCGCCGTCCGTTCTACACGATAAACTGAAGAATGAGGCGTTGGATCGCTGCTTCCTCACAAATCTCACGTCTCCATGTGGAGTCCAGCGATCGGCCAGGATCTCTGCCTCGATAAATCCCAGGAATCAAACAGCAGGAGGTCTGAAATATCTGAGTGTGGATCAGCTCGTCACGTCGTTGTTACACAACCTCCAAAGGTGGTTAAAGAAACACCAGCGACACCACAGAAGAAGGATCCAGACTCAGCAGGAGGTTTTCGGCTTGTTTTCAGCTCCTTTTTCCAGCACGAGGAGGTGAAGAGGATTTGATTCATTGAGGAGGTTCACATTGATGGAAAAAATGAAGCTATTTCCTCAAATTTGCATTCAGACTTTGTTTTTCTGCGAGTCTCATTTTGAGATCTTTAAAGCTCAGCAGCACAAAACTTCTTCTGTGAACGCTGCGCAGGCCGCTGGCCTCAGGCACAACATCAGATCTTATTTAGAGGCGCTCGATGGAAATGATTTACATCTTCAGGCTCTAGTTACTAGATTGAAAAAATGTGGTGAAGCAAACTTTTGTGGCCCTGAAGGTCGTTTCAGACAATCGTAGCAAAAGAAACCCTGCAGTGGTGTAAATATCTGATATCTGGGAGATGGAGACGCGTTATATAAGTCACATACTGCTCCCTCCAAACAAACCAGACTCCTTTGACAAAAACAGCCATTTTACCCTGCAGACCACGGCTAGTTTGTGTGTGTTGTTGTGTGACTCCTGTGTTTTAATCCCACATTATGCAAACAGACCGGCAGCAGCAGGCGAGCAGCGCCGTGCTCTGAGAGGTGGAGTCACTTTCTGTCGAAGGAGTCTGGTTTGTTTGAAAAAGAGCACCTTTGGGTTGGAAACTGTCCGTCAAATAAAGTGAAGACTTAGACCGACAGTGATTTAGTTTTTTGGTGCTAAAAAACCTGAACTGTCCCTTTAACTGCGGAGGACGTGTGTTTGTAGTCGGTCTTTACTTCATGATCAGATCCTCCTCTCGTCGCTCGGCTCGCCACATGTTTCCACTCTGCTGCTCTCATCACCGTCATTAAGAGAAAATTAGATTACAGCTCAGAGCTCCGAGCAGCCGGGGAGGCCTTCAACACCCGGGGCCCCAGTCCAAACCGCCGGGATCGGCCTGGAAAACGCCGCCGCTGATTGGTCCTGGCAGGTCCGAGCCCCGGAGCCGATTGGCTGAGAGCTCAGAATCGGGTTCAGACACACAGGAACATGTATGAAGATTCCCGCCGACACACGGGAGGTTCATCGGTGGAGGCGGTAAACAGGCAGCTGGGAGCCGAAGCAGCCGGAGAGGAAATGTTGCAACACATCACTGCAGAGATCCTGGTTGAAAACTCGTTAACGTTTCAGCCGCTGGTGTTTTCATCGGGAATGTTAAGCAGCCAAACAGACAATGTTAGATTGAGGCTCATCAGCAGCTGTGACGAGCAGCTCAGAGAAGATATCAAAGGACTTTTAAAGCTTCTAATGCAGCAATTTGTGTCAAACTGGCTTCAGGGAGTCATGATACAATCTGACTGTGACCAACACCTCCCGAGGACATCATGGTCTCTGATGTTCATCCAGAAAACAGAGAGCTAAACACCATTCAGAACTCCCCTGACAATCTTCACGTTTCTAAGTTTTCTTCAGTATCAAAGTGATCCAGTGATAGTTGTCTGTACATTGCAGAGTACACTGCGAACAGGAAGTGCTAACAGCTAATTCAGCTAACTTTAAACAACCCTGTAATAAACCAGGTGTTAGACTGTACCCAAAGATCAAATGTGTAAGATTTCTGCATCAAACTGTCTAAAAACAACTAGAATGTGTCTGAAGTTCACTTCAATTTTTCAAATGTGTCAAACATTGTTGAAACAGAGAAATCCACAAGTTTACTCAAAGTAACGGTGACTTTCATTTGGCTAGCAACCACAGGTGTGAATTAGAACCACAGGTGTAAAAGAGACCTACAGGTGTGAAAGAGAACTGCTGGTGAGAAAGAGACCTACAGATGTAAAGAGACCTACAGGTGTGAAACAGAACTGCAGGTGTGAAACAGAACTGCAGGTGTGAAAGAGACCTGCAGGTGTGAAACAGAACTGCAGGTGTGAAAGAGACTTGCAGGTATGAAAGAGACCTACAGGTGTGAGAGAGACCTACAGGTGTGAAACAGAACTGCAGGTGTAAAAGAGACCTACAGGTGTGAAAGAGACCTGCAGGTGTGAAAGACGTCGAGTGTTCAGCCTGCTGAATGTCTCGTCTTTACTCTTCATGTGCTGTTACTGTTGTTTGGTTTGGAGCGAACAGCTGAGGAGAAGATCCTCCACGATCTCTGCTGTCATCACTTTGAACACTTTTATGGTTTTTCTGTCTGATAACAGCGAGCAGATGTTCTGATCCATTTTTAGAGTTTATACTGCGGAAACCTGCGCTGCAGCTTTATGTTGTTGGAGAGACAGAGAGAGGGAGTTACAGTCCAACATGTCTCAGTTTATAACGATTAATCACGTTTCTGTGACTCCAGACACGATGTAGTGATGATGACACTGGACGACACCAAAACTGTCCAATCAGTGAGTAAGAAGTCAAACTGTGTGACTTCATGTTCCCTCCTTCTTGGTTTGTTTGTAAAAGACAGAACCAGATCGTTTAACTGAACCAAACTACAGGTGTGAGGGAGAACTACAGGTGTGAAAGAGAACTACAAGTGTGAAGGAGAACTACAAGTGTGAAGGAGAACAGCAGGTGTGAAGGAGAACTACAAGTGTGAAGGAGAACTACAGGTGTGAAGGAGAACTACAAGTGTGAAGGAGAACTACAAGTGTGAAGGAGAACAGCAGGTGTGAAGGAGAACTACAGGTGTGAAGGAGAACTACAGGTGTGAAGGAGAACAGCAGGTGTGAAGGAGAACAGCAGGTGTGAAGGAGAACTACAAGTGTGAAGGAGAACTACAGGTGTGAAGGAGAACAGCAGGTGTGAAGGAGAACAGCAGGTGTGAAGGAGAACTACAAGTGTGAAGGAGAACTACAGGTGTGAAGGAGAACTACAGGTGTGAAGGATAACAGCAGGTGTGAAGGAGAACAGCAGGTGTGAAGGAGAACAGCGGGCGTGAGAGACTTACATTGTGAAAGGGAACCACATGTGCGACGGAGAAAAACAGGTGTGAAAGCAAACTACAGGTGTGAAGGAGAAGAACCAGAAGTGTGAGGGAGGCCTACTGGAGAGAACCAGCACCTGTAGGCGTCGTGTTGACGCAGAGTTTTCCTCCTCAGTTGGATCACTCGGCTCGTTCTTCTTCATCTGATGAAGAACTGGCTGCTGTAAAGTCATCAAACCCTCCCGTCTCTGGCTCCGCGCTCTGAAAACATTCCTCCTGCTTTTATTGTTTGGATCCTCTTCCTCTGCCGGTGTTTGGAGTCCAGGTGACAGGTGAGCTGAGACTCTCTCTGGGGTTTAGTTGGAGGCTGAGTGCAGATTTAAATCCTGCAAACTCTGGACAGGAGAGAAGATATGTGAAGTCTGTTAACAAGTTTAATCTCCTCTGAAGGTCCCGAGTCGACCTGAACTACACTGAAGTGTATAAAAGTATCTGGCTCTGAACTCGGCTGCAGGTTTCTCTTTCACCAGGCCGTTAACGAGGAAATCCCACTGAAGCACTTCTGTCACTTCATCAGTCTGTGAGGCTGAACATCGTCACCGTAGAACCATTTTTAAAAGATTCACACAAATCCTGACATTCTGTACGTTATTAGAGACGGGAAGCATTTCTTTGTGTCGGACTGTCACCAGAATTTGACAAATTAGTCCAATTGGAAGTTAAACAGAAACAGAAAGAGGCTTCAAAAGAGAACCACAGGTGTGAGAGAGACCTACAGGTGTGAAAGAGACCTACAGGTGTGAGAGAGACCTACAGGTGTGAGAGAGACCTACAGGTGTGAGAGAAACCTACAGGTGTGAAAGAGACCTACAGGTGTGAAAGAGACCTACAGGTGTGAGAGAGACCTACAGGTGTGAAAGAGACCTACAGGTGTGAAAGAGGCCTACAGGTGTGAAAGAGAACTACAGGTGTGAAAGAGACCTACAGGTGTGAAAGAAACCTACAGGTGTGAAAGAAACCTACAGGTGTGAGAGAGACCTACAGGTGTGAGAGAAACCTACAGGTGTGAGAGAAACCTACAGGTGTGAAAGAGACCTACAGGTGTGAGAGAAACCTACAGGTGTGAGAGAAACCTACAGGTGTGAAAGAGGCCTACAGGTGTGAGAGAAACCTACAGGTGTGAAAGAGACCTACAGGTGTGAAAGAGGCCTACAGGTGTAAAAGAGGCCTACAGGTGTGAGAGAAACCTACAGGTGTGAGAGAGACCTACAGGTGTGAAAGAAACCTACAGGTGTGAGAGAGACCTACAGGTGTGAAAGAAACCTACAGGTGTGAAAGAGGCCTACAGGTGTGAGAGAGACCTACAGGTGTGAAAGAGACCTACAGGTGTGAGAGAAACCTACAGGTGTGAGAGAGACCTACAGGTGTGAAAGAAACCTACAGGTGTGAAAGAGGCCTACAGGTGTGAGAGAGACCTACAGGTGTGAAAGAGACCTACAGGTGTGAGAGAAACCTACAGGTGTGAGAGAGACCTACAGGTGTGAAAGAGACCTACAGGTGTGAGAGAAACCTACAGGTGGGAAGGAGACCTACAGGTGTGAGAGAGACCTACAGGTGTGAGAGAGACCTACAGGTGTGAGAGAAACCTACAGGTGTGAAAGAAACCTACAGGTGTGAAAGAGACCTACAGGTGTGAGAGAGACCTACAGGTGTGAGAGAGACCTACAGGTGTGAAAGAAACCTACAGGTGTGAGAGAGACCTACAGGTGTGAAAGAAACCTACAGGTGTGAGAGACCTACAGGTGTGAAAGAAACCTACAGGTGTGAGAGAGACCTACAGGTGTGAAAGAGACCTACAGGTGTGAGAGAGACCTACAGGTGTGAGAGAGACCTACAGGTGTGAAAGAGACCTACAGTTTTGAATGCAGGTTTGCTGTGTTGATGACTGTCTAATCAGAGTCAGGTGAGTGATTTGACCAATGTAGTTATTTGAAACCAAAACGTGATGTTTATAAAAACCTGGTCAGCTGTGAGCGTCTGACAACGTTAACAACAGGCCAACAGTCCTAATATGTAAACTGTTTGTCAGCGAGCTTTATTTTGAAAGTCAGATGTTGTTTGTAAAGTATAACTGCCATTCACGTGGAAACTGATGCTGGAAGGCATCAGCTCGTCAGAAGATCACACAGATCTTTGTTGATTTCAGCGTTTCCACTAAAAATATGACATAAAGAAACAAGAGGAAACAAATGGTTCAACCTTCATGACGTGAGACTTCTATTAAACCCAAACTGATCCTGTTTCATCCGTGTTTCAGGGTTGAATCTCCAACTGGTCAAAGCTGACCTGCTGCTCTCCTGGTGCATGCTGGGAAACACTCCAGACCTGAGACCATGAAGACGACGGTAAATAACCCTCAGGACAGTCAGCAATGTGATAAATGAGCAACATGTTGAATTCATTCAGGGACAAACTGAATAACATCGTCTGTCGTGTTGCTTTTAATGTGAAATCTGAACACACGCACACACACACACACGCACACGCACACACACACACACACACTGGAGGAAAACCCCGCACCGTCACTTCAGCTCAGCATCTGCTTCCAGTCAGAGCAGCTCTGCTATCGGAGGAGGGTTAATCTGCTCCAGGCTCCACACACTGTCTCCACCCGGCCCGCCTCCACACCCCCGCAGAGGAAACAAACCACCCAGCAGCAGAGGGTTCACATCAGGATGGATTATGTAACAATCTGCCTTTAATATATGTTTAATAATGAGACTTTCTCCTGATGTGACCTGATCGGTCCACACAGTCAGAACTGAAAGGTTGTTGAGTTTCTGCAGGTTTGACATTTCAGAGCTTCACATGAATGAAGAGGTGATGAACCTCCAGGCAGCAGTCACAGGACTGACAGCGGAGGGTCCAACCTGAGCTGCTGCCGTCCGTCTTCATCCTCCTGGACTCACCTGGTCCTCAGCCAGTCAGGCGACCCGCTCTAATGGTCTCAGTCTGGTTTATGTTGCTCTGCAGTTTATTGGCATTCAGCTTCACATAAAGACTCATGACTCACTTCAACAGATGTGATGAAGTTACATAAGAACTATAAAGAGCTTTACATCGTCTCCGAGGACGTAAACTCCGCGTGGAGGCCGGCGCTGCACAAACCGGGACGGTCTGAGTCCAGAGAACCGTCCCTCTGTCAGACATCAAACTGCGTCCAGTTAAAGTCAGAACGACTGTCCTCAGTGGGAGGTCAGGGACCCAATGAGGGTTTCTGTTGTGACCAAACGAGGACGCTACCGCAGATTTCACACGTGAGGAGGGTATCGACCAATCAGAGCGCAGGAGGAAGCACAGGGCTCTGTAAAGGGACGTAAACAAACTTCTGTTCTGCACTGTGGACCCATCATACATGACACCACAATGTACATATATTTAATATGTTTTGATGGACATATTTAAGTTCTTGTCCGTCCCTGTTTTCTTTGTCTCCTCGGCCCATTAGCGAGGCAACACTTATCTTTTTCTGTGCACACAGTGGGTCTGACAGAACGATGCTTTGATCCTTTATACGGCAGAAATGACAATAACGTTGACTTTATGGAAACAAACTGGGTTTAACAACAACAGGAACACGCTGAGCAGCTACAGTCCACAGTCCTCTTCTTCCTCAGTGTATTTAACGCTGTAGCACTAAACGAGTCGTCCATGCTGAGCAGGCGCTCTCCTGGTTCTGTGCTCGGTGTCATCGGGGCGACGCTGTCGGACGATCGACAACAAACAGACGCTGAGAGCCAAACGCTGAGTCAGCGGGAATCCCTGAGTGCTCACACTGATGAGTCATGATGGAAACACAGGAAACAGCTGAATGTGACCTCAGATCAGAATCACTCTCTTTTACTACAACACATCTCACACGTTTGTTCTCTCTCTGCTGTTTCTGACCGACACAACGAGCGTCACCTCGTTAGAGACGTCTGTTTTCAGTGCGATGACCTGAACTCACCGCCGCTCTGCCATTTCAGTCTTTGGTTTCATGTGGACGTCAAGTGACACGCAGCTGCTCGCCACAACCAATCGTTTGAATCCTTCTTTGTCTGGAAGTCAAAAGTCAGGAGTGTGTGTGAGTCAGTCCGTCCAAGATAAAGATCTTAAACTGTTGTTGCTGCCTCATCAGGGCCGAACATTAACGTAACTCTGCCGGTCATCAGCAGAACTTTTGACATTTCAAAGTGAATGCAGCACCAAAAAACCAGTGAAGAGACTTGACTTTAACTGTCCAGAATGTCCCAGCACTCATTTAAAGTGGTCTGACCTGCTAAAACGAGCGTTTTTCTTATAGAACATTTGAATTGAAAGGTGATCCATCAGCAGTGACCCTGGACCAGCTGCAGCAGCTGCCTCCTTTTCCAGAGAAATGTTGATTTTCTGCAACATGTTGGATCTTTTCTCATGTTTTACTCTCTGCAGAAGTGAATTCCACCATTGTTTGGTTTATTTCCAACACATTTCTCATCTTACTTTGCGTTTAAATGTTTTATGTGGAATTTGAATATGTGTTGAGTGTAAATGTAGTTGACTGAAGTTAGAAGTTCCTCTCTGCACAAAGCTGACTGCTGTGTTAAAATACTCCTTTATGAGTAAAAATCCTGCATTCAAAGGATTACTTGTTCTCATCAGTGCAGTACTTGAGTAAATGTACTTAGTTACAAACCCATTAGATACACACAGCTGTGTTTGTCTGTAAACTGCTGGGTGGAGTTTTGATGCCCTCTGGTGGCTTAATGTCTCCAGTGTACCAGTACAGGCTGACAACAAACCACCGTATACTGGTCAGACTGGTGCTGGTCTGACCAGTAAAAGATCATGTAATCGGCCAAAAGCCAGTTCAGACCATTTAAAGATAAACCCTCACCCATTAGCAGGCATTTTTATACCATTAAAACTAAGATTTAGACACTAAATAGACCATTTCCTCGATAAGTTAGCAGCTTAGATTATAAAAAAGATAAGTTCAGACCTTTGATTACCATTTATTAAAATAAATGAAGGTTTGTTATTCAAAAGAGTAAAAAAAAGACCAGTTTACACCATTATTATATACTGGTTTAGACCACTGATGACCTGTTTTTTACCACCAATAACCAGTTTAGTCCAATAAAAGACAGGTTCAGACATTCAATTACCATTTAATAATATGAAATGTAACAGTTTTACTATGAACAATCAATAAACATTGAAAGACCAGTTTAAACCATTAACAGACCATTTCATCAATTTTTCTTTTTAAAGGATCGTTTCATACATCTATGACCATTAAAACAGATTAGTTTTATAGCATCAGTGATCATGCTAAGCTACCAGCTTTAGCTTTATATTTAGCATACAAATGTCTGACAGAATCAGAACATATTTACATGAAATCCTTGTTTCGTCTTTTAATTCAGATTTCAATGAAGTTTTGTTTTCATTAAAGCTGCATTCAGTGAATTTTTGGCCTGTTCAGTCTATTTTTTTCAAAGATACAAATGTACATGACTACAACGTCGACTCCTGCTGGTCCTTCAGGTCTCTGTAGGACTCAGAACAAACCCTTCCTCTTGGTCAGATGTAGGGTCTGTTGTTGAGGTAAATATAGAGGACATGTACTTCACAGGCTGGGACATGAATTTTCTGAAGGACGGCGTTCTGGCTGTGAATAGGATGAAAATCTGAACCCCCTGAAAACACAACAGCAGGAAGATGAAAGTTATTTTTTGTGGTGCGTTCACATCACATTGGATGGTCAAACTTCCCAAGTTGGAAAGTAAGAGTTGGCAAGGTCTTTACCACTAAATTGTTATTCTGACTCATGTGAACCAATTTATAAGATTATTCTGACACTTCATGAATGTGCTTTAGGTCTGAATAAGTCTGTTGTTGGTCTTTGAAGGAGGGGACATAAAACTTCATGATGTTGTATTATTTTTACATGCCTAACCATATATGACATACCGTATTACAAATAATATGTGAGCAATGCAATAATTCATTAGAAAAAAAAGTTATCATAACCAAACAATTACTTTCCTCTACTATATTTCTGCGTTTCTGACATCAGAGTTTGGTACAAGTCAACTCCAAATTTGTATCCAAAAAAAAAAAGATGTATCCAAAATGAGCCCTAATGGCTAAATGTGGCACATCGACATGATAAACTCTGGTGCTCATGTTAATTAATGTGCTTTGTCCCTTCTTTAAATAAAATAAACATCAACATATTATGATGTGATTTTGTGGCTTGTTGCAGCATCAGTCCGTTCCCTAAAACCACCACAATATTGCATTGTAATTAGGGTTAATGCTAATAAAAAAAAGTTGAATTAATCTAGATGGACAGAAAATAACAACCACCTATTGATATGCAATACATGAATTAAAAAAAGTTACTTATCAAAGATCTACTTTCATCTGCCATGTTTCCGTGAATATGTCATCAAAGTCTGCAGGTCGTGTACCAAAATCTATGATTTTTGAATTCAAAGGTACTTTACTTATCCATCACCGTTTCCGTTTCTTGGTTCCCTGCTTCAAATGTAACTCTGTTTCTTTTCACCTCTTTTCTGTCTGAACACTTTCCTTCCTTTATTGTTTAGTTTATATTTCCAGTCAAAGATCTGCAGTGATGAGGAGCTCCCGTGTCAGCTGCATGTTTATTCTTGTTCATTCTTTAAAAACCAATGAATAACAAGTTCATGTAGAAGTTCACAGGCAGGTCGATCAAACTAACGTACCTGTGTGGTCGTGAAGAGACAGTAAAAGATGCTGAGGACCAGGTTGGGGGTTCCTGAAGTGACGAGGACCAGGTACCCCAGAGTCCAGGACAAACACAGTAACACAGCCAGAGAGAAACTGTAGAGGAACTTATTCCTTAAAGACAAAGGATTGACGCTGATCAGCAAAACAAAAACAAGTTGGTGAGTTCAAATTATTTTTTCTTGAAATTCTTTTTAGAATTTTCTTTCTCAAAATATTACTGTTTTTGTTTTGTTTTAAATATCATGATATAATTCTGAAAACCCCACATGATTTGTCTACTAATGGTGGCCTTAACATTTATTAATAAATCACACCCTGTTGCTTGTAAATAATTTTTGGAACTGAGTCATTTTTTTTATTCTGAAACAACAATCTGCCTCACTGTGTCTTGTTTTAAGATGATGTTTCTGAAAGTTAGAAATGAAGCTTGTAAACACATGCAATGGATGAACCTACAGTTAGAAGGATACTGACGTTACCTATTCAGGTTTGGGTCAGTCTTCCATGTGATCAGAACAAACAGTACGATGTTGTAGATCAGGATCAGACCAACAGGAAGCAGGAAAGCCCAAAACATCGGCTTCCCAAAGTGAAACTGTTTGTTCTTGTCCAGAGCTGCAAGCCAGCAACTACATGATAAAAATAACAACAAATAAAAGGAAGAAGAAGAAGATGGAAACTAAATATGTCTGACCTCGGACAAGAAAATCAGGAACCTCCAACAGGATCGACACATTACACGTTAGAACGGTTAATTCATGAATCAAATAATAATGGACTCACAACTCCTCCTGTCTGTATCCCAGAGGACTGTCGACTCTGTAGGTGACTCCCAGTGCGATCGCCATGAGGACGGCCGGCAATCCTGGGAGGAGACAGGAAGTAAAATCTGTTATAAATGTTTATATTTGATTATATAGATTTTCTTCCAGCTCACTGTTGATATCCAGGTTAACTTAGCTTAGCATAAAGACTGGAGACTGGCTAGTAGTGCAGTTAGCGTTTTCCACCTGAGTACTTTGCTTACAAGCCGCCTACAGAAGCAGAGTTAGAGCTCAACTCTGAGACAGATATCACATAATTAAACCTCGTACCCCATCCCACAGCGTGACTGAGTTTACTCCAGTGTGAAGGAAGTCCTTTCTGTTTAGTCACAAACACCAGCGCCATCAGAGTGCTGTACACGCTGCTCCACATGAAGGTGGCTAACAGGAAGAAGTGAAGCAAAGCCGCCACCGCCGAGCACGAGCCTCTGTCCGGCTCCACGCGCTGATCAGAGTCCGGGATGGTGTTGGTTGTAGCGTCGACCTCCACCTGAGCATCGTTCTGTCTGCTGGAGTTCTGAACTCCAGAGACGAAGGTGATGATGAAGGCCAGCAGGCTGACGCAGATACACAGCAGAGCGATCGTTACGTTCTGGTTGTCAGAGCTGATGTGAAAGCTAGAGGAGATCATGTTCAGAGACAAAGGTCACATTTTAAGAATTGTGAAAATTCAAGTCAGAATTTCAGAATAAAATGGACAAGGACAGAAGTGACGAGCTAAAGGCTAAAGGAAATGCTGAACTAAACGCTATCTTCAGGAAGAGACAAAAGAGAGGACTGTAAACATTTCTGTGCAAAATCCAGGATCTTTATGCTGTACGATAAAACGTGTGTATAATCTGTAATGCAACATGATCGTACTTCTCTTACATCTGGTGGACGATCGTTACAAGCAAGCAAAGGATAGAAAGAGAAAGTCCAACGATGGAAATCCAGTCCAGGGCTTCTGCATATTCATATTTCTCTCTGAATGTCTGTAACACAAAATAGTGTGTTTTTCAGTCTTCATTTGATCAAAAAGCTTTACTTTAAACTTCCTGTGTACCAGAATTTTTATATCGAAGTCTGCCTACAACAGTCATGTTTGTTCCATCTGAGATAAGTGTAATAAACGGAGCTTCAGCCTCATTTGAAGGTTATAAATATGCTGTGAGATTCACCCAGAGAGCAGCGAAGTTGGTGGTGTGGTTGCAGAAACATCTCAGGAGTCCGTCTGAAGCGTTTCCTTTGGAGCAGCCGTCGGTGCTCCAGTCGTTCACATGATAATCCCAGAAAACACAGGCGAAGTCGTACAGCGACGTACCGTTCACCATCTGAAAGAGCAGCAGACAGGACAGCTCTTCACCTCCAACTGATACATTCACACTTTAACTCCATAAAGGAGACAAAACTGAATCCTCCTCTGAGGAAACCAAGACTAAAGCCCAGACGAAAGTTTGTCATGTTCTCCATCTTTGCTCTGCATGTTTGCTCGCCAACATTTGTCTTTAAATATTTAGTACATTTTAAGTAAACGTGTCAAAAAATGTGATGATTCTTCATTTTCTATGATATTAAATCACATATCTTTGGTTTTTGGGCTAATGGTTGGACAGAACTAGACATCTGAATGTGTTGTGCTTTTTCTTTGACATTTTATGGACTTATGGAGTGTGTCATTAAAATATCAACAGATTAATTGTTGATGAAAGTTATTGTTAGTAGCAGCCCGACTAATGACCTCCAATGGCCTGGTTGTTTGGTTGGTTGGTTTGTGTGAGATAGTGAATCACAGCAGGTACTGAGCATGAAAACTAGAATGGCACTCAGTGGAGTGCATACCTCCGCCAAGGCCCAACAGTCTTCTTTAATCATGACTACTTAATCAGAATTTAGGCAAGATGAGAGATGAGGGAGATGAGATGAGAGATCTAGGATCATAGATACCAGCCACCTTAATACACCTGATGTATTTCATACAGGTCCATACATTACTCCCTGAGAAATGTGGAAAAAAAACACATTCACAATGTTAAAGAAAGTGAGAAAAAAATTCCTGGATCCGTCCTTTTATCTGGCTCCACACCAAAAGTAAATAGGGTCTTTTCTGGGCTGAGACCCGTCCTCCATCCAAGTTTTTGAGTAATCCAACCAACCAACCAACCAACCAACCGACCAACCAAAAACAAATAACCACTAAATGAAGTTTGTTAACAGCAGCAGGTTTTCTTACTCTTGGTCTGAACATTATCTCCACGTGGTCCGGCACCACGCTGCGCTCTTGACCTCCAACTGTCGCTGACAGGACCCTGATGGTGGCCCGCTGCCTTTTATAGCGCCTCGACCTGAAGAAACGGTCGTTCTGGTAGAGGACGAAACCCAACGAGACATTCGACAGCTTCTGACGAACACCAGCAGCTTCTTCAGATTGACAAAGACATTTAAATTCTCATTAGTGGGAAATTGTTTTTTTCTGCGGAGTCTTTTACTAAAAACAGACAGCTCTCTAAAAAAGCCTTTACAGCTGACTACCTTTCAGTAAAATATGCTCATGTGTAGTTTTAACTGAGTAAATTCAGGTCGACACTAGTTGGAGTTTTTCATTACAGTAATACCAGTTTGGTAATCCAACAATTGCAGAAAACTCACCTGGTGGGAATCGTACGTATATCAGGGCGTCGGCTATGAACCCGTTTTCCACCACAACTGTTGACGTGTTCGTGTTCAGCTCAATTCGGTCGGCAACAAAACTTCCAGATGTTCCTAAACACACCGAGAAACACAGTCATTAGTGATATTGTCATTACAGTTTTAAAATTAATACTTGATTTACAAAAATTATAACGTTTGATGAGAGAATCATTGTTTTTTACTTCACCACCACCACTGTACATGTGTATATTTTGATGGGAAGGAAAATAACCTTCAATGTATTTTTAGTTTTGCTTTAATTCTACTGGAGATTTTGTTGTTTAATTAAGAATATTTACACATTGAAAACAATAAAATTACTGTTACATTTGGTCAAATACTGCTATAAAATAAAGAGTGCTGTTTTTAGTGTATGTCGTGGAAAGTTAAATAATTATACAAGATAATTGTCAATGTAACTACACAAGATTTGTAAATGTTACTATAGAACCAATACTTTGAACTAATTTAATAAATGTTATTACAATATTTAAATTGAATGTAACATTTAAACATTTGAAAATGTTACAATAAATGTTTTTATTTATTACAATTTAATTATTAAAATGTTTGTAATAATGGTTGGTTGGTCGGTTGTTTTGTTGGTTGTTGGTTTCAAGGTTGGTTGGTTGGTTGGTTGGTTGGTTGGATTACACAAAATCTTGGATGGAGGATGGGTCTCAGCCTAGAAAAGACCCTATTTACTTTTGGTGTGGACTTGGCCAGGATTTTTTTTCCCTCACTTTCTTTAACATTGTGAGATAGGATGTGTTTTTTCCACATTTCTCAGGGAGTAATGCATGGACCTGTATGAAATACACCAGGTGTATTAGGGTGGCTGGTTTCTATGATCCTAGATCTGTTGCTTAAATTCTGGTTAAGCAGTGATGGGTGGTGTAAAATGTAGAGTGTACAGGGCTTCTATTAGGCTTGACTTGATTAAAGAAGACTGTTGGGCCTTGGCGGAGGTATGCGCTCCACTGAGTGGTGCAGTTTTAGCCTGTATTAATTAGTGTATGGGGTCTAGACCTGCTCAAATTGGAAAGTGACTTGGCGCTATACGCATATATTGATTTGTTTACATAAAGTTAAACAGTCTCCATTCATTTTGATCTGAATGAGCTGTTAGCAGCTCCTGTTTGCAGTGTACACATGGATGTAATAGATTACTTCATACTAAAGGAAACATGAAGATTCTCAGGGGAGTTCTGAACTGTCTGTTTTCTCTGATTTCTAAGTGGATTTATGGACGTTTATTCTGGATGGACATAAAAATGTGTGTGAGTTATTATCGCAGTATTTTTGACTCAAACTGTTGCTGTCAGGCACTAATAAGGAAAAACTACAATGACTTCCTGCTGTTTATCGAACACCTGCATGTACCGGTCCCTTCACAACATGCAGAATCTTTATTACAGTATATTTCATTATTTAATGATTGACTCTTGTATTGTAACATCTAGGACAACACTAACCAAAAGCAACAGAGTGTTTGTTTACGAGTGATTTTATGGCAGCGATGAAGCCCTTCAACCTGCTGCTCAGCGTTCACGTCAGTGTTGTGTTGTTGTAGAATCATAACCATAATTTTATGGTTAATTGGTTACAGGTTTTTCATGTTATTTTTCATCAGACATGAAAATTCAAAGTCTATTTTTTGTAATAGTGATATTGTCGTTTATTTCAAAAATACTTAAGTCCCTGGAAAAGGAAGCAAATTTAGATGCCTCCTGTTGGTCAAAGTTGTTCGCTCAGATCATTAAAATAATAAAACTATAAAAAGGCGTGACTGGCTGTGCCTCATCCGGAGGACCACAAAACATCGCAATGTGGACTTTAGACTGATTAAACCTGATCACCACTGATTATATCAAATAACTCAGTGAGATCCCAGTGACTGTCAACCTCTCTGTCATATTTTGTCCATTATGAAGGCCGATCAGAATAACTTTATTTGTTTACCACCTCTGTTGTAAGTTAGGGAACATGAACACGAGCTCTCTGAGGGACAGCAGTCCAAGACAGATGATCCCAAAGTACTCTGAGTTTATCAATTGCCAAAATACATAAATAAGATACACACCAATTTCTTCAACTGAAGTTACAGCATTTTGTTCTACAATCATGTTTATGTTACAACAATTACTTTGTATTTTTCTGGGAATTTGGGGCTTTTAGCAACTGTGAGAAAGTTTTCTCTGCAAATACAAAGGTACAAAGTATTTTTAGATTTCATAATTGTTGATACTTTCAGGACAAATGACTAGATAAACCAAAAGGATTCAGTTTTTGTCAATGTATATCCTCGGAAGAGAAATAATGACACAGTCCAGAGTTGGTTGAATTTTCCAGCAGGTGTTTTCCTTCTAAAGAAAAGCTCAGTTGCTCTTGAAGAAAATATATCAATAGATGAGACATTCTTTATTTTTGGTGGACTCCTGGCCTCTACAGATCTGGATGGATAAGACATCCTCAGAATCACTGACCCTCAGGCAAAATGCAGTTTTTAACACCTGAGAGGGAGACTATGAGGTCAACCTGATCATGTGATGTGATTTGGTCGTAACCCCTTTATGCGTAATTTTTGGTTTTAGATAACACTGTGTTTGTGGTCTGGTTATGTTGAGGCACAAAAAACACTTGGTTACTCTTGAGATCACGCTTTCTCCCCTAGCACAAACTGTTATCACAGTGATGTTTTCCTGAATCAATCATGTTTTGTAATGTTAGAGCTGTGCAACACACATGGGAGAAGTTATCCTTTCAAACATGTCCTGGTTATGTTGTGAAAGAGTCCATTTTGGCCTTAATCATGTTTTCCTAAACCTGACCAAGTATTTTTGTTCCATAAATGTAACCAAACAGTAAGAAGGCACAGAAAATAGTCTGTGACCTGTGTAAGAATAGTAACTGAACCCCAGTCTCCTTGTTGAGAGTCCTGAACTTGACCCTTTAGCCCCAAGTTTTTGCTTCCGGTGTGGACTGTGTCACTTGGGGTTAGGGTTAGGATTAGTTTCAAAGATGGTGCTGTAATTACGTTTTTTACGATGTTCCACAAACAACACTAACAACCTGATATCAGGTAGACCATTACGACTTACTTGGTCCTGTCACCACAAAAACTTCTGTAACATGTACCGACGTCTCATTAAATCCAGTCTTTTCACACTTACAAATGGTGAAAGACAGTCTAGAACAGTACTCATCAGCTTGGCAGCCATCTTACCTGTCTGTCACGCCACCCCCTTCCCCTCACCTAGCTGTCGCACCACCACTATCCCCTCACCTAGCTGTCGCGCCACCACCATCCCCTCACCTAGCTGTCGCGCCACCACCATCCCCTCACCTAGCTGTCGCGCCACCACCATCCCCTCACCTAGCTGTCGCGCCATCCCCTCCACCTCCTGACATGAAAGTCGGGTAATGTGCTTTTGAACATACCCTTAGTGTGCAGAAAGTATGGTGACTGGTCTGGGCTTCCAACTTGACCAGTGGAGTCGCATTTCATCACACTGACCTGACAGAGAGGTGAACTGGACTCCTTGAGTGTCTGCAGCTGGGATCTGTGCTGACTGGACCACTAGGTTGGGTTGAACCACCTGAGACTGAGATGTGTTTAGACTGAGGGTCAAGTTAACAGAGAGCTGGTCCAGGGTCTCCGTCAGGCTGGAAACAAAATATACAGAAATGTCAGGCGGACATTTTTTAACCCAGGAACACAAGGACAATCAAACATGAGTTGTGGAAGATTTTATTTACCTCAGAGTAGCATTGTTGTCCTCGCTGTCATCTGGAGCACTCAGCAGCTGACTGACTGTAGCTACTGCTGCCACCCTGACGCTCTGAAATACAACATGAACACCTGCTCAATGAGGAGACTTGTTACAAGTGATTAGCTGATGTCATTTTCTGAACTTAACTGACCGCTCTACTTGTTCTAATACTTTCCCTTACCCACTTAGTCATTCTATCTACATTACTGATGATTATTAATCTAAAATCTCTTTGTGTTCATATTTTGTCAAAGTACCAATAGTCATCCGAACAGTGTTGGCACAATATTAATATCGGGGGAATGTTAGTAAAAAATAAGTTGATCTTTTAATCTGTGCCCAGTCCTACCATTTACCACACCATGAAGAGCTTTAGAGGAGATTTACGAATATCCAGATGTTCACTGTGTGTCATGATATACCCTTAAGGAATTGCATATTATTTTGCAGCCATATCGCCCAGCTCTTTTGTGACAGTTTGTACCTCTGTGGCGTTAGGAGACCGCAGCAGTCTGTCGACGATCTGAGCTGCTGTTGTAACATTTTCAGCCGTCAGCTCTTCGGGTTTGGAGGTCAGAATTTGAGTGCTGCTCGCAAGCGACTCTAAATCAGCTGGGCTGGTAAGCTGAAAGAGGAAAACATGTGCTGTTATTCATGCTTTCTTTTTGCTAACTACAAAAATACTCTGTACCAAATTAGAGCTTTCTGGAAGGGACATTGAGCCATCTTCTCACATTTTGTTGTATGTCGCTGAGCGTCTGGTCACACTGGAGACGCTGTACTTGAAGTTCAAAACTTGGTGATCCGTTGATGCTGGAACACCTGGTCGAAGCCTCCGGTTTACCAGCTGGATTGAAATGTGACACATGAACACAAAAACACCTGTATATTTTGGTATACTCGTGGATGGGTGTTAAACCGACAGCAGGGTGGAGATGGCAGTAATTACTGATATCTTGATTGATGTGGATGCAGATTGAAGGTTTGTAAGAACTTACCACCACTTGTTCCTGTTGGACAGACTTCCTCAGAATATGCAAACCAGCCAATGGGTGTGCGTGGGAAATTGAATCCACCCAGCTGTTGTGCTCGACAGAAATTCTCTAAGAGGACAAATTTAATCAACAGGTCATTAGGCACATGTTAGACATGGCACGATTTATTTTTATGAAGTCAAAGAAAAACCCAGGGCAGCTCAAACTGAGGCATAGATACAGTTTGTGCAAATAAAAATGCCCCCAACTTTCCCGAGGGCAGTATGAATACAATGTTACTTTATGGATGTAGAGAGGAGAGCAAATGGGAGTGAGATGGGAAAGAAAGTAGAGAAAGAAATGCATTATGTGGTCATGTATGAGATCAGTCAGTGAGAAGGTGGTTGGTTGCTGGCTCGGTTAAATCTAACATCTGGGCAGTCAGCACACTGACTATTTGGGAATAATAATCACAGATTGTGCAAAAGATGCAGTTGTCAAATTCATGAGAATTATGTGATGTAAAATGTGCATAGTCTTTTTGACTATGATCCTGACTTACCTCGGGAGCAGGTCTCTCCAGTCCATTCATCAGGACAGGTACAGACACCATTCAGTAATATCCCACCATTATCACAAACCAGAGGAGGGGTGGGAGGAGGAGTAGGAGCAGGAGTAGTAGTAGTAGGGGGAGGAGTAGTGGTAGTAGTAGGAGCAGGAGTAGTGGGAGGAGGAGCAGGAGTAGTAGGAGGAGGAGCAGGAGTAGTGGTAGTAGTAGGAGCAGGAGTAGTAGGAGGAGGAGCAGGAGTAGTGGTAGTAGTAGGAGCAGAAGTAGTAGGAGGAGGAGCAGGAGTGATGGTAGTAGTAGTAGTAGGAGCAGGAGTAGTAGGAGGAGGAGCAGGAGTGGTGGTAGTAGTAGTAGGAGGAGCAGGAGTAGTAGGAGGAGGAGCAGGAGTGGTGGTAGTAGTAGTAGGAGGAGCAGGAGTCGTCGGAGCAGCTGTCAGTGATATTTGTGCCAAAGGAACAACTGTGAGGAGAAACACAAGTATTCAAATCATAAGTGTGAAGGAAGAACTCGTTGTTGTGCGTCTACACTGTGCAACAACTTTAAAACCATTACCAATCCATTAGTCAAACAATAAACAACATTTACAGGCAGGACAGAATATTTTGGGCACAACCTTGGGAAACATTGTCCAATATGAATATTCTCACTATGACATCATACATTTTTTCCCACAGAGAAGCCAGATTTCAGTCAGACTGGTCATTGCAACTGAATCTATCAGACCTTTAGGTATGCTTTTCTTTTCATAGGGAAAATTGCTTTGTTGCTCTTGGTATGTTATGTCTGGTCTTTGCCCTTTATTTGCTCATGATAAAGTGATCTGACCATTTTTGTACATCATGTTGTAATGTTATCTTTATGCATATTTTTCACATTACTCTTATTTATATTCTGAGTAAATGGCAGAAGATATACAAAAGTATTTCTGATGTCCATCCATCCATCTATCCATTATCTTCCGCTTATCCGGGGTCGGGTCGCGGAGACAGCAGGCTTAGAAGGGTATTCCAGACCCCCCTTTCCCCAGCAACCCTTTCCGGCTCCTCCTAGGGGATCCCAAAGCGTTCCCAGGCCAGATGGGATATATAGTCCCTCCAGTGAGTTCTGGGTCTGCCCCGGGGTCTCCCAGTTGGTCATGCCCAGTACAACTCCCACAGGAATCGCCCTGGAGGCATCCTAACATGCCTGAACCACCTCAACTGGCTCCTTTTGACACAAAGGAGCAGCAGCTCTACTCCCAGTTCCCCGCGAATGACCAAACTCCTCACCCTATCTCCAAGGCTGAGCCCAGCCATCCTACAGAGGAAACTAATTTTGGCCGGTTGTATCCGCTATCTCACTCTTTCTGTCACTACCCATAGCTCATGGCCATAGGTGACAGTCAGAACGTAGATAGACTGGTAAATTGAGTGTTTCGCCATTTGGCTCAGCTCCCTCTTCACCACGATGGAACTGCACCTGCTGTACTGCTGATGCCACACCAAACTGCCTGTCCATCTCCCGCTCCATTTTCCCATCACTCGTGAACATGACCCCAAGATATTTGAACTCCTTCGCTTGGGGCAGGAGCTCTCCCCTCAACCGGAGGGGGCAATCAGCCATTTTCTGGCAGAGAACCATGGTCTCAGACTTAGAGGTGCTGACCCTCATCCAGACCACTTCACACTCGTCTGCAAACCACCCCAGTGCCTGCTGGAGGTCACGGGCTGAAGAAGCCAACAAAACTTCATCATCTGCAAAGAGCAGAATTTCCTCCCCACAGCTGCGCCTTCTGATCCTGTACATGAAAAGCACAGGATCGGATTCCAACACCCACTGGGAATAGGCTTGACTTAGTACCGAGTATACGGAAACAACTCTCACTTTGGTCATACCGGGACCGGATAGCCCATAGCAAAGGGACCGGTACCCCATACTCCCGCAGTACCCCCTGCAGTACTCCCTGAGGGGACCCGGTCGTAGGCCACAAAACACATGTAGATTGGTTAGGCAAACTCCCATGCCCGTCCCAGCAAGACCGCAAAGGTGAAAAGCTGGTCTGTTGTTCAACGCATGGAATCTGCCTTGTTCCTCCTTAATCCGATGTTCGACAATCGACCAGCTTCCTTTCCAGCAACCTAGAGAAAACTTTCCCAGGGAGGCTGAGCAGTGTGTTACCCCGGTAATTGGAGCACACCATCCGGTCCCCTTTCTTACATAGGAACCACGACCCCAGTCTGACACTCCAAAGGTACTGTTCCAGACCTCCACATGACACTGAAGAGGCGCGTCAACAAAGACAGCCCAACAATGTCCAGAACCTTCAGCATCTCAGGGCGGATATTGAACTACTGGCACCTTGCCATTGGGGAGCAGTCTGGGTCAACAGTTCTCTTCCCCTGCTGAGCACAGCCTGGGCTAAGGCCTGCTTTCCCTTCCTGAGTCGCTGGATGGTTTGCCAGAACCTCCTTGAGGCTAACCGAAAGTCCTTCTCCATAGCCTCCCCGAACTCCACCCACAACAAAGTTTTTGCTTTAGCAACCACCAAAGCTGCAGCCCTTCCTGCCTCTGGACTTGTCTGCTGCTCCAGAAGACCCCTGGGCCAACCAAGCCCCAAAAGTCTCCTTCTTAAGCTTGACAGCCTCCCTCACCCTGAGGTAAGTTGGGTTACTGCCACGACAGGCAATGACATTCTGACCACAGCTCCTAGCAGCCGCAGCTGTAACGGAGGCTTTGAATATGGTCCACTCGGATTCCACGTCCCCAACCACGTCCCCAAGTTAAAGACCTGATGGACCGGGGCCTCCACCAGATGTTCCCAGTTCACCCTCACTACTTGTTTGGGTTTACCTGGTCTGTCCAGCAGCCTCCCCTACCATCTGATCCAACTGATCAGTTGACAGCTTTGCTCCTCACTTTACCCGAGTGTCCAAGACACATGGCTGCAGATCAGATGATACGACCAAAGAGTCGATCACTGACCTTTGGCCTAAGGTGGCCTGGTACCATGCACACTTATGGACCACCTTATGCTCAAACATTGTGTTCGTTATAGCCAGACTGTGACTAGCACAGAAGTCCAATAACACAGCACCACTCGGGTTCAGATCAGGCAGGCTGTTCCTCTCAATCACCACACTCCAGGTTTCTCCATCGCTACCCACATGGGCATTGAAGTCCCCCAGCCTGGGGCTTGTGAGTATCCCTACACCAGCCCGGTGCCCCTCACCCTGGGCAACTCCGGAAAATGAGAGAGTCCAGCACCTGCTTTAATGGCAGCCATTGTAAAATTTTCAAAAGAAAGCCTGAAGAGGTACAGTGTACACTCTTGAGGCACCTGTCCAGATTTGAAAGATTTTAGTTCTTGTTTGCTGTTCTGATCCTGCTCAGGTGGTTTATTCAATATAGTTTTCATATTTTTGACATTAAGGTGATGCACATATTGTTAACAATAATGGCTTTCATCATTTTCCAAGACTTGATATTCAATCAAATATCAACATTATCAACTTCTGAACATTAATTAACTAATAATGCACTAAATGATCCGAATCCAAACAGCTTCAAACAAGCTGTTAAACAACCAATCTGAATTTATCAGACTGGATTTGGCACAAATTCATCAGAAACGAGCCAACTTGATGATATGATATTAGATCCAAGATACTAGAACTGGATTTTTATTTGGGTCTGCATCAAATTGTACTCCCTCATAGATACCAGCCACCTCAATACGCCTGATACACCAAGATCCATGCAATATTCCCTGAGTAATGAACCAAAATGTGGAAAAACACCTATCAATGTTAAAGAAAGTTTTTTAAAAATCCTGGATCAGTCACTTCATCTGGATCCACACAAAAGTTAATGGTGTCTATTCTCTGCTGAGACCCGTCCTCCATCCAAGTTTGGTGGAAATCTGTTCAGTAGTTTTTGTGTAATCCTGCTGACCAACCAACCAACCAAGCCACAAAACCAACCAACCAACCAACCAACCAACCAACCAACCAAACCAAAAAACCAACCAACCAAGCCACAAAACCTCACAGACAGGCAACATTATAACCTCCTTGGTGAAAATTAAAAGCATTCTTTGTGCACACAAGATAAAAAAATATAATCTTCTGATAATTCGGGAGCTCTGTGAGAAGGTTTCACGCAGTGATGAATAAAGAAATGAGATATCGCTTCAGATCTTGTTCTGATGGTTAAAATGACAGATTACTCGTAATATAAAGAGTTTTTCAGGTCAAACTGTCCCGTCCTACATGTGCCCACTTAGTTATCACTAAAACTAACACACACCTGCAGAGTCCTGTTAAAACTTCCACAATAAAACAAAGTTTCTTACCCAAAGTGAGAACGAGCACAAGCCAAAACTCCATCTTGATTAACGGCTGCAGATCGGAGACGTCGGCGTGTGTTTACTGTCCAGTTTATTCAGTCAACTCATGTGGTGTGTGTGAGTTATTGTGCATCATAAAGAGCAATGACACCATAAAACATAAAACAGCAGCTCAAAGGTCTTCGTTAACTATTTGACTGACAGCGAGTGTCCTGTGAAGCACTTTGAGCTTCACGCAGACTAGAAGACTAGTCATGGAACATGAACATAAAGATCTTAAACTATTGTTGCTGCCTCATCAGGGCCGAACATTAACGTAACTCTGCTGGTCATCAGCAGAACTTTTGACATTTCAAAGTGAATGCAGCACCAAAAAACTAGTGAAGAGACTTGACTTTAACTGTCCAGAATGTCCCAGCACTCATTTCAAGTGGTCCGACCTGCTAAAACGAGCGTTTTTCTTATAGAACATTTGAATTGAAAGGTGATCCATCAGCAGTGACCCTGGACCAGCTGCAGCAGCTGCCTCCTTTTCCAGAGAAATGTTGATTTTCCGCAACATGTTGGATCTTTTCTCATGTTTTACTCTCTGCAGAAGTGAATTCCACCATTGTTTGGTTTATTTCAAACACATTTCTCATCTTACTTTGCGTTTAAATGTTTTATGTGGAATTTGAATACGTGTTGAGTGTAAATGTAGTTGACTGAAGTTAGAAGTTCCTCTCTGCACAAAGCTGACTGCTGTGTTAAAATACTCCTTTATGAGTAAAAATCTTGCATTCAAAGGATTACTTGTTCTCATCAGTGCAGTACTTGAGTAAATGTACTTAGTTACAAACCCACTAGATACACACAGCTGTGTTTGTCTGTAAACTGCTGGGTGGAGTTTTGATGCCCTCTGGTGGCTCAACGTCTCCAGTGTACCAGTACAGGCTGACAACAAACCACCGTATACTGGTCAAACTGGTGCTGGTCTGACCAGTAAAAGATCATGTAATCGGCCAAAAGCCAGTTCAGACCATTTAGAGATAAACCCTCACCCATTAGCAGGCATTTTTATACCATTAAAACTAAGATTTAGACACTAAATAGACCATTTCCTCGATAAGTTAGCAGCTTAGATTATAAAAAAGATAAGTTCAGACCTTTGATTACCATTTATTAAAATAAATGTAGGTTTGTTATTCAAAAGAGTAAAAAAAAGACCAGTTTACACCATTATTATATACTGGTTTAGACCACTGATGACCTGTTTTTTACCACCAATAACCAGTTTAGTCCAATAAAAGACAGGTTCAGACATTCAATTACCATTTAATAATATAAAATATAACAGTTTTATTATGAATAGGCTGATTTGTAAACTGGGTTTAGACCACAAACAACCAGTATGAGACCAGTTCAGACCCTCAGTTACTATTCAATAATATAAACAATCAATAACCATTGAAAGACCAGTTTAGACCATTAACAGATCATTTAATCAATTTTTAATGTATTTCAAAAAGGGTCATAATAAAATGAAATCATTTTGTCTCATGAGTGAATTTAAAGATGTTTTCTCCATCTGTCACTCACACAACAAACAGGAGGTTAATGAAATACATGAAAGACACATTTTATTTAAAATGACATAACTGTTCAACAAAACATTCGACCAGAAACAACAGTAACTGAACTATAACTGAAGTGACTGAACACAGTACAATAAATAAACAAACCTGAAGTGAATCTCCCTCACTGTCTCTCAGTCTGTAAAGTTTAAAATTTTCACATCAAACCAGGTATTATTGATAAAAAATAATAATAATAAACAATAAAATATACATAAATAAAATGCAAAACAATTACTAACAAAATGCACGATTTAACACAACTGCAGGAGTCCGTCTCAGCTTTGTTAATAAATGTAGTTCTGCTGCCACCTGCTGGTGAAACTGAGTTACAGCTTTATAAAGATGAGTCACTTTAGTTCATAGTAAAAATTCATTTTAAATTAATAAAAGGAGATTTTTGTTCCATGAGATCTGTTTGAGTCCCTGACAGGAGCTTAAAAAGGTCCAACATGACTCCACCATGACAATAAAGACATTTCCATTAGTTGTTTGGTAATTTTCATTTACTTAAATTATTTGGGATTTTTAATGATTTCCACCAAAAACCACTTGAGCAGGAGTGAACAGGTTCAGTTGTCATTGAGAGGAGAAGAGCTGCTGGTCAGAGTTCCTCCAAGTCGTTAAAAAACTACAAAGAAATGATGAAAACAGAATAATTTTGATGCATTTTTGTTTGACTTTCACTTGATTCCTCCTTCACTCCTCCATTTTTTAAAATTCTATTCTCAGCTGGTTGCTGAAGTGTGAGCAAAGCAGTCTGAACATTATTTCCACAGTCCAACACTCTGGCTTCTCCTGAAGGGTTCCAATGCATTCTGGGAAATGTAGTTCCTCCATTGAATCCCAGATCTGCTACAGAAGACACATCGAAGCAAAACGTCTTCTTCCAAACTCTCTCCAAAAATCTTTGAAGAAGTGTTTGAAAATCATCCATCAGAAGCTCCTTTCGGTGAATTTTTGGCCTTTTAAGCCAATATTTTTCCCATTTGGTCAAATGTTCTTCACTTAAAGTGTGCTGGATTAGCTGTTAGCACTTCCTGTTTGCAGTGTACTCATGGATATACAGACAACTATCACTGGATTACTTTGATACTGAAGAAAACTTAAAAACTTGAAGATTCTTCAAGGAGTTCTGCAGTTATACAGTGTCAGAGATCGTGAGATCCTCCTGAAGGGTAAGTCAGAAGTCTCAAAGATTTTTAAGTGTTTTAAAGTAACGCAATGTTCTCTGTGATCCATGTTAATATAAAAAATCCTACATGTAGAAAAATAATCTCACATGAATGTGGTCCACCAGGTTCTGGTCATTATGAAGGTCAGAGTGTCTTTTCAAAGGTACCCATGTACGTGTAGACTAGACCTCAGACTCCTGCTGGTCCTTTATGTCTCTGTAGGACTCAGAACCGCTCGTGCTCCATAAGTTCTTGGTCAGGCTGTAGGTTCTGTTGTTGAGGTGCATGTTTATGGATGAGATGTACTGCACAGGCCGGGAAACGGAGGCTCTGAAGGACGGCGTTCTGGCTGTGAAGAGGATGAAAATCTGAAACCCCTGAAAACACAAAAGCAGGAAAGTTATTTCTTGTGCGTTCACATCACATCAGATGGTCAAACTTGACTGGAGGAGGCGTTCATGTGAACACATTATTCTGATTATTCTGACACTTCTTGTGTTTATGTCTGAATTAGTCTGTTGGTCCTTGAAGGAGGCGACGTAAAACTTACACTTTATACAGATGATGTTTTATTTATTTTATCAGCCTAACAAACCTAAAACTGTATTACAAATTGAATGTGAGCAAATAATTTCTATGCAATACATGAATTTATATAAAAAAAGTTAGCATAACCAAACATTTACTTTCCTCCACCATATTTCTGCATTTATGAAGACAGAGTTTGGTACATGTCATGTACCATAAGTTTTCTGAATTCTGAGTTGTTGTTCTGACTTCACGGAAATTTTGCCAGTCGGGAAATTATTTTCCAATTATTTCGACACCACACGAAAGCACAAGAATTCTTTATAAGTCTATCTGTTGTCCTCCAAGGAGGTAACATAAATCTTCACCTTCATGCAGATGATGTTTTATTATTTTTGGATGACATCGACAGCTGCTTACAACAAAAAACTAAAAACATATATGTGAGCAAAAATGTATATGTAATACATGTATTAATAAAAAGTTTTCATCCATCAACCAAACATTTACTTCTGTCTGCCATGTTTCTGTGTATCTGACGTCAAAGTCAGCAAACATACAAAACATTTTGCAATCTTTCCAATTGTTGTTCCTACTTGTTCGGGCGTTCGCATGAGTTTTGCGTGTCGGGAAGAAAATTTTAAGTCTCAATGAATCTGTCTGTTTTTTCTTTTAGGAGGCAACATAAAACTCCACCTTTATGCAGATGATATTTTATTATTTTTGGACGACACGGACAGCAACTAATGACAACAAACCATATTACAAGACCATATCACAAATAAAATGTGAGCAAAAACTTGCAATGAAATGCACCAATAAAGTTACTTCATTTAATCACCACCAGATTCTTGGTTCTCTGCCACAAATTTTACTTCTCTTTGCACCTCTGTTCTGTCTGAACACTTTCCTTCCTTTATTGTTTAGTTTATATCTTAAGTCAAAGATCTGCAGTGATGAGGAGCTCCCGTGTCAGCTGCATGTTTATTCTTGATCATTCTTTAGAAACCAACAAATAACAAGTTTATGTAGAAGTTAAGAGGGAGGTCGATCGAACTAACGTACCTGTGTGGTCGTACAGAGACAGAAGACAATGCTGAAGACCAGGTGGGGGGTTCCTGAAGTGACGAGGACCAGGTACCCCATAGTCCAGGACAAACCCAGTAACACGGCCAGAGAGAAACTGATGAGGAAGTTCTTCCTCAAAGATGAAGGATTGGTGCTGATCAGCAAAACAAAAACAAGTTGGTGAGTTCAAGTTATTCTCTGAAACAAATCAGGACAACAAAGAGGAAATATACAAGGAAAAAACTATGTTTCAGGAATTAAGTCAAAAACATACGAGGACAAACAAAGTCATAAGATTTTAAGATTTTACTCATTTGGTTTACACTCGAACCTACTTTAGATTATTTTACTACTTTAGATTATTTTCTCAAAATATCGCAATCTTGAAATATTACAACTTTTCTCTAGAAATACTACTTTGGTTATGGTTAGAGCTAACTCTAACTATAACCATAACCCTAATCCTTTATAATTTTTCTCTCAAAATATTAAAACTTAGAAATATTAAAACTATATTCTCTATATATTATGACTTTTCTCTCAATTTGTTACACCTTTACTCTCAAAATAATACAACGTTATGTAACATCTTTACTTTTCCAATATTATGATATAAACCTCATTTAAACCTTTTTTGGTCTTAACACTTGATGATAAATAACACCCTGCTGTTTGTCAATAATTGTGACCACAGAGATCAGCCTCTTTCTGTCTTCTGTACAGTTAGAAACGAAGCTTGTGAACACATGCGATGGATACTGACATTACCTTTTCAGGTTTGGGTCAGTCCTGCATGTGGCCAGAGAGGTCAGAACCAACAGTACGATGTTGTAGATCAGGATCAGAGCAACAGGAAGCAGGAAAGCCCAAAACATCGGCTTCCCAAAGTGAAACTGTTTGTTCTTGTCCAGAGCTGCAAGCCAGCAACTACATGATAAAAATAACAACAAATAAAACGAAGAAGAAGAAGATGGAAACTAAATATGTCTGACCTCGGACTCAGATTTGTTCATATTAAATTTGATCAAACGCACAGAACTTTATTTTAAACTCTAACTTAGATCCAAAGTTTCAGAAGTTGTTCACTGAAAGACAGAAGCTCAACAAGAAAATCAGGAACCTCCGACACGATCGACACATTACACGTTAGAACAGTTAATTCATGAATCAAATAATAATGGACTCACAACTCCTCCTGTCTGTATCCCAGAGGACTGTCGACTCTGTAGGTGGCTCCCAGTGTGATCGCCATGAGGACGGCCGGCAATCCTGGGAGGAGACAGGAAGTAAAAACTGTTATAAATGTTTATATTTGATTATATAGATTTTCTTCCAGCTCACTGTTGATATCCAGGTTAACTTAGCTTAGCATAAAGACTGGAGACTGGCTAGTAGTGCAGTTAGCTTTTTCCACCTGAGTACTTTGCTTACAAGCCGCCTACAGAAGCAGAATTAGAGCTCAACTCTGAGACAGATATCACATAATTAAACCTCGTACCCCATCCCACAGCGTGACTGAGTTTACTCCAGTATGGAGGAAGACTACTGCGCATCGTCCGGACCAGCAGCACCAGCTGAGTGCTGTACACGCTGCTCCACATGAAGGTGGCTAACAGGAAGAAGTGAAGCAGAGCCGCCACCGCCGAGCACGAGCCTCTGTCCGGCTCCACGCGCTCATCAGAGTCTGGGACGGTGTTGGTTGCAGCGTCGACCTCCACCTGAGCATCGTTCTGTCTGCTGGAGTTCTGAACTCCAGAGAGGAAGGTGATGATGAAGGCCAGCAGGCTGACGTAGATACACAGCAGAGCGATCTTTGAGTTCTTGTTGTTTTGCCGCACTCCAGAGTTGATGTGAAAGCTAAAGTGGAGATCAAGGTCACATTTCAAGAATTTTTAAAAATAAAGTCATAACATTTTGTTAAATAAGGTTTTTCAGAATAAAATCAACCATTCTGACAATAATGTCGTACCTACCTTTTTGCAGATGAAATTGAAACATTTAAAAAATAAAGTCTTGACATATTGAGAATAAAGTCATCATATTTTGAGAAAATATTTGTAACATTTTGGTAAATGAAGTAATATTTTGAGTATATAGTCATAATGTTTTGATGGGAAAGTTGTAACATTTTGACAATAGAATCACAAAATTTTGAAAAATAAGGTTGAACATTTACAGAATGAAATTGAAGGTTTTGAGAGTAAAGTTGTAACATTTTCAGAATAAAGTCGTAATAAAATCATACTTCTCTTTAATGTGGTGGCCGATCGTTACAACCAAACCCAGAATAGAAAGTGAAAGTCCAACAATGGAAATCCAGTCCAGGGCTTCTGCATATTCATATTTCTCTCTGAATGTCTGAAACAGAAACAACTTTTCTTCAGTCGCGAAGCTTTTTCTCGTTTTTTTCAGTCTTTATTATCAGCCACACTTGGTTTCAGAAGTCTTTCTACAACAGTCATGTTTTTTCCATCTGAGATAAGTGTAATAAATGGAGCTTCAGTCTCATTTGAAGGTTATAAATATCAGTGTTGGGGAGACTTAAACTACATGTAGTTGAACTACATAGCTTAACTACAATTTGCTGTAACTTGCTGGTAGTTAAACTACATTCATATTTTGTGCTGCGTCAAGTATTTCAACTACTTTTTGGGTCATTTATTGTAGTTTAACTACTCAATTTACAAACTACAATTTTGGCCAATAACATGAAATATTTTTTTTATAAGAAAAAGACCCATATAATATAAATTTTATTTTATTTTTCTTTGAAAAAAGGCATGAAACATGTCATGACATGCTAAGCCAACGCTGCCTCTGATTGGCCCTGGCAGCACTCAAATGCTTCACAGAGTGGGTGGGTCTTTGTGCCAAGGAAGGCAGTGCTCATATGGCACCAGCACGTCATGGACAACCCTCCCACTACCCCCAGTGCGCCCCCGAATGCGCCAGCCCAACCATGGCCATATTTGAGCATGTACATGTTGGATATAGATGCATCTAAAAACTTTGAGAGACTGCTTGTGTGTCGTGTCAACAAGCGATTCTGCCCTGGCATCTAGTTCTGGTGCCTAAGTGTTAGTGCCTCTGAAGTTCCTGTGATGTTGACCAAAAATGTCAGCTTTTGTTCTTTAAAAAATAAAACTTGAGTTGAGAGGCATGTTTCTGCTGGCATGTGAATTTTTAGCAGGCTATTATATTTTGTTTCATATACACCATATGTTGATTTATTTGACGCTGAGTTAAATGAGTATAATGAGTATAAGTAGTTGCTAAAGCTACTTTTTTTAGCAGTAGTTTTACAAACTACATTTCTCCAGGGGTAAAAATGTAGTTTGTTCAAACTACTGCCAGGCTGAACTACATGTAGTTTTACAAGCTATGCTTGCAAAGTAGCTTCCCGAACACTGATAAATATGCTGTGAGATTCACCCAGAGAGCAGCGAAGTTGGTGGTGTGGTTGCAGAAACATCTCAGGAGTCCGTCTGAAGCGTTTCCTTTGGAGCAGCCGTCGGTGCTCCAGTCGTTCACATGATAATTCCAGAAAACACAGGCGAAGTCGTACAGCGACGTACCGTTCACCATCTGAAAGAGCAGCAGACAGGACAGCTCTTCACCTGCAACTGATACATTCACACTTTAACTCCGTAAAGGAGACAAAACTGAATCCTCCTCTGAGGAAACCAAGACTAAAGCCCAGACGAAAGTTTGTCATGTTCTCCATCTTTGCTCTGCACGTTTGCTCGCCAACATTTGTCATCAAATATTTAGTACATTTTAAGTAAACGTGTCAAAAAATGTGATGATTCTTCATTTTCTATGATATTAAATCACATATCTTTGTTTTTTGGGCTCATGGTTGGACAGAACTAGACATCTGAATGTGTTGTGCTTTTTCTTTAACATTTTATGGACTTATGGAGTGTGTCATTAAAATATCAACAGATTAATTGTTGATGAAAGTTATTGTTAGTAGCAGCTGCCATAAAATCACTCGTAAAACAAACACTCTGTTGCTATTGGTCAGTGTTGTCCTAGATGTTACAATACAAGAGTCAATCATTAAATAATGAAATATACTGTAATAAAGATTCTGCATGTTGTGAAGGGACTGGTGCATGCAGGTGTTCAATAAACAACAGGAAGTCATTGTAGTTTGTCCTAATAAGTGCCTACCAACCAACTAATGGACACAGGTCCTCCTTGGTAAAGGTAACTACAGGGCTCAATGTGTAGCGAGGCCAAAAAAACAAATAAAAACCACTAAATGAAGTTTGTTAACAGCAGCAGGTTTTCTTACTCTTGGTCTGAACATTATCTCCACGTGGTCCGGCACCATGCTGCGCTCCTGACCTCCAACTGTCGCTGACAGGACCCTGATGGTGGCCCGCTGCCTTTTATAGCGCCTTGACCTGAAGAAACGGTCGTTCTGGTAGAGGACGAAACCCAACGAGACATTCGACGGCTTCTGACGAACACCAGCAGCTTCTTTAGATTGACAAAGACATTTAAATTCTCATTAGTGAGAAATTGTTTTTTTCTGGGGAGTCTTTTACTAAAAACAGACAGCTCTCTCAAAAAGCCTTTACAGCTGACTACCTTTCAGTAAAATGTGCTCATGTGTAGTTTTAACTGAGTAAATTCAGGTCGACACCAGTTGGAGTATTTCATTATAGTAATACCAGTTTGGTAATCCAACAATTGCAGAAAACTCACCTGGTGGGAATCGTACGTATATCAGGGCGTCGGCTATGAACCCGTTTTCCACCACAACTGTTGACGTGTTCGTGTTCAGGTCAATTCGGTCGGCAACAAAACTTCCAGATGTTCCTAAACACACCGAGAAACACAGTCATTAGTGATATTGTCATTACATTTTTAAAATTAATACTTGATTTACAAAAATGAAAATGTTTGACGAGAGAATCATTGTTTTTTACTTCACCACCACCACTGTACATGTGTATATTTTGATGACAATGTTAGTTATTGTCCTTTGATTTAAATGTTTATTGATATTGTCTCTTTCAGGCATCTGTAGACCTCAACACCAAGCTAATCCTGCATATTGTAAGTACAGAAGCTTTTATCAGCCATTTGTATGTGATACACACCAATTTTGTTGACTGATGTCGTTGCATTTTGTTCTACATTCATGCTGCAACAGTAAATCCTAACAGCAGTTAGTTTTCTCTGCAATTAAAAAGGTACAAAGTATTTTTAGATTTAGTAAATTTGATTACTGTCTGGACAAGTAAAGAAATTAACCTAAACAATTCAGTTTTGTCCAGCAGAACTTTCAGAACAACATTTAGACTTTAATGTTGGGAAATCAAAGAATAAGCCATGACACCTGGTAGAAAAAATAGTGACACAGTTCAGAGGCAGTCGTTTTAATTGAGTGCTGCAGCAGGTGTTATAAGAATGGCTAAAGCCCAATTTTTACTACTGCGGAAAGTGCTGTACACGGACACGGAGAGCCCTCTCCGTTGCTGGAGAGCCTGTCGGAGACCCTCTCCATACTCTCCAGGCGCATGAAATATTTATTAAATGTCCGTCACTCCGTTGAGGGGAAACGGAGGTGGCAAAGGCTGTGATTGGTCCTCTAAAAACATCATTTCCGGAATTACTTTTCCGGTTTGACTACTCTCTCGACAACATAAACACCACCACCGCCGTTTTCGAAAGAGTTTGACCGGTTCGCAATCAAGGCGAGAATGAATCCGATCGAAGAACGCCTAGCCGAAGAAATTAGAAAATACGAGAACCTTTATGTAACCTCCTTAAAGACACAAGGATGCTTGTATCGGACGGGAAATTGCATTGCGTATCTGGCACTACGACGGAGAACTGCGAAGGCTCGAGGGGTCTCCGTGGTTATGGAGTCGGATTATGTATTACGTAGTAGGAGTAGATTGTTGTAGTAGTTGATTTAAACCCAAATCACATTTTCCTAAACCTAACCAAGTATTTTTGTTCCATTAACGTAACCAAAAACATGAAACAGTGACAAAAAACTGGAAACAGAATATAGTCTGTGACCTGTGTATGAATAGTAACTGAACCCCAGTCTCCTGGTTGAGAGTCCTGCACTCGACCCATTCAGCCACAACTTATTGCTTCCGGTGTCGACTGTGTCACTTTCTGGTCAGTTTCAATGATGGTCCTATAATTACATTATTTATGATGTTCAACAAACAACACTAACAACTTGCTATCAGGTAGACCATTACGGCTTACCTGGTTCTGTCGCCACAAACACAAAATGTCCCAACGTCTCATTACATCCAGTCTTTTCACGCTCACAAATGTTGAAACACAGTTTCAAATAATGGTCTTTGGCTGTCGCGCCATCCCATCCCCTCACCTAGCTGTCGCGCCACCCCATCCCCTCACCTGTCGCGCCACCCTCATCCCCTCACCTAGCTGTTGCGCCACCCCATCCCCTCACCTAGTTGTCACGACACCCCATCCCCTCACCTAGCTATCGTGCCACCCCATCCCCTCACCTAGCTATCGTGCCACCCCATCCTCTCACCTAGCTGTCACGCCACCCCCATCCCCTCACCTAGCTGTCGCACCATCCCCTCCACCTCCTGGCATGAATAATATAATGTGCTTTTGAACATACCCTTAGTGTGCAGAAAGTCTGGTGACTGGTCTGGGCTTCAAACTTGACCAGTGGAGTCGCATTTCATCACACTGACCTGACAGAGAGGTGAACTGGACTCCTTGAGTGTCTGCAGCTGGGATCTGTGCTGACTGGACCACTAGGTTGGGTTGAACCACCTGAGACTGAGATGTGTTGAGACTGAGGGTCAAGTTAACAGAGAGCTGGTCCAGGGTCTCCGTCAGGCTGGAAACAAAATATATAGAAATGTCAGGCAGACTTTTTTAACCCAGGAACACAAGGACAATCAAACATGAGTTGTGGAAAATTTTATTTACCCCAGAGTAGCATTGTTGTCCTCGCTGTCATCTGGAGCGCTCAGCAGCTGACTGACTGTAGCTACTGCTGCCACCCTGACGCTCTGAAATACAACATGAACACCTGCTCAATGAGGACACTTGTTACAAGTGATTAGCTGATGTCATTTTCTGAACTTAACTGACCGCTCTACTTGTTCTAATACTTTCCCTTACCCACTTAGTCATTCTATCTACATTACTGATGATTATTAATCTAAAATCTCTTTGTTTTCATATTTTGTCAAAGTACCAATAGTCATCCGAACAGTGTTTGTACAGTTTGTACCTCTGTGGCGTTAGGAGACCGCAGCAGTCTGTCAACGATCTGAGCTGCTGTTGTAACATTTTCAGCCGTCAGCTCTTCGGGTTGGGAGGTCAGAATTTGAGTGCTGCTCGCAAGTGACTCTAAATCAGCTGGGCTGGTAAGCTGAAAGAGGAAAACATTTGCTGTTATTCATGCTTTCTTTTTGCTAACTACAAAAATACTCCGTACCATCTTCTCACATTTTGTTGTATGTCGCTGAGCGTCTGGTCACACTGGAGACGCTGTACTTTATGTTCAAAACTTGGTGATCCGTTGATGCTGGAACACCTGGTCGAAGCCTCCGGTTTACCAGCTGGATTGAAATGTGACACATGAACACAAAAACACCTGTATATTTTGGTATACTCGTGGATGGGTGTTAAACCGACAGCAGGGTGGAGATGGCAGTAATTACTGATATCTTGATTGATGTGGATGCAAATTGAAGGTTTGTAAGAACTTACCACCACTTGTTCCTGTTGGACAGACTTCCTCAGAATATGCAAACCAGCCAATGGGTGTGTGGGGGAAATTGAATCCACCCAGCTGTTGTGCTCGACAGAAATTCTCTAAGAGGACAAATTTAATCAACAGGTCATTAGGCACATGTTAGACATGGCACGATTTATTTTTATGAAGTCAAAGAAAAACCCAGGGCAGCTCAAACTGAGGCATAGATACAGTTTGTGCAAATAAAAATGCCCCCAACTTTCCCAAGGGCAGTATGAATACAATGTTACTTATGGATGTAGAAAGGAGAGCAAATGGGAATGAGATGGGAAAGAAAGTAGAGAAAGAAATGCATTATGTGGTCATGTATGAGATCAGTCAGTGAGACGGTGGTTGGTTGCTGGCTCGGTTAAATCTAACATCTGGGCAGTCAGCACACTGACTATTTGGGAATAATAATCACAGATTGTGCAAAAGATGCAGTTGTCAAATTCATGAGAATTATGTGATGTAAAATGTGCATAGTCTTTTTGACTATGATCCTGACTTACCTCGGGAGCAGGTCTCTCCAGTCCATTCATCAGGACAGGTACAGACACCATTCAGTAATATCCCACCATTATCACAAACCAGAGGAGGGGTGGGAGGAGGAGTAGGAGCAGGAGTAGTAGTAGTAGGAGGAGGAGTAGTAGTAGGAGCAGTAGGAGGAAGAGGAGCAGGAGTAGAAGCAGGAGTAGTAAGAGGAGGAGTAGGAGCAGGAGGAGAAGCAGGAGAAGTAGGAGGAGGAGTAGTAGGAGGAGCAGGAGTAGTGGCATCAGTAGGAGCAGTAGGAGCAGGAGTAATGATATCAGTAGGAGCAGGAGTAGTGCTCAGAGTAGGAGCAGGAGTAGTGGTATCAATAGGAACAGGAGTGATGGTATCAGTAGGAGCAGGATTAGTGGTCAGAGTAGGAGCAGGAGTAGTGGTATCAATAGGAGCAGGACTAGTGCTATTAGCAGGAGCAGGAGTAGTGGCATCAGTAGGAGTAGTAGGAGCAGGAGTAATGGTATCAGTAGGAGCAGGGCTAGTGCTATTAGCAGGAGCAGGACTAGTGGTATTAGTAGGAGCAGGAGTAGTGGCATCAGTAGGAGTAGTAGGAGCAGGAGTAATGATATCAGTAGGAGCAGGAGTAGTGGTATTAGCAGGAGCAGGAGTAGTGGTATCAGTAGGAGCAGGAGTAGTGGTATCAATAGGAGCAAGACTAGTACTATTAGCAGGAGCAGGACTAGTGGTATTAGTAGGAGCAGGAGTAGTGGCATCAGTAGGAGTAGTAGGAGCAGGAGTAATGGTATCAGTAGGAGCAGGACTAGTGCTATTAGCAGGAGCAGGACTAGTGGTATTAGTAGGAGCAGGAGTAGTGGCATCAGTAGGAGTAGTAGGAGCAGGAGTAATGGTATCAGTAGGAGCAGGATTAGTGGTCAGAGTAGGAGCAGGGGTAGTGGTATCAATAGGAGCAGGACTAGTGCTATTAGCAGGAGCAGGACTAGTGGTATTAGTAGGAGCAGGAGTAGTGGCATCAGTAGGAGTAGTAGGAGCAGGAGTAGTGGTATCAATAGGAGCAGGACTAGTGCTATTAGCAGGAGCAGGACTAGTGGTATTAGTAGGAGCAGGAGTAGTGGCATCAGTAGGAGTAGTAGGAGCAGGAGTAATGGTATCAGTAGGAGCAGGAGTAGTGGTCAGAGTAGGAGCAGGGGTAGTGGTATCAATAGGAGCAGGACTAGTGCTATTAGCAGGAGCAGGGGTAGTGCTATTAGCAGGAGCAGGAGTAGTGGTATCAATAGGAGCAGGACTAGTGCTATTAGCAGGAGCAGGGGTAGTGGTATCAATAGGAGCAGGACTAGTGGTATTAGTAGGAGCAGGAGTAGTGGCATCAGTAGGAGTAGTAGGAGCAGGAGTAATGGTATCAGTAGGAGCAGGACTAGTGCTATTAGCAGGAGCAGGACTAGTGTTATTAGTAGGAGCAGGAGTAGTGGCATCAGTAGGAGTAGTAGGAGCAGGAGTAATGGTATCAGTAGGAGCAGGATTAGTGGTCAGAGTAGGAGCAGGAGTAGTGGTATCAATAGGAGCAGGACTAGTGTTATTAGCAGGAGCAGGACTAGTGGTATTAGTAGGAGGAGGAGTAGTGGCATCAGTAGGAGTAGTAGGAGCAGGAGTAATGGTATCAGTAGGAGCAGGAGTAGTGGTCAGAGTAGGAGCAGGGGTAGTGGTATTAATAGGAGCAGGAGTAGTAGTATTAGTAGGAGCAGGAGTAGTGGCATCAGTAGGAGTAGTAGGAGCAGGAGTAATGGTATCAGTAGGAGCAGGAGTAGTGGTCAGAGTAGGAGCAGGAGTAGTGGTATCAATAGGAGCAGGACTAGTGCTATTAGCAGGAGCAGGGGTAGTGGTATCAATAGGAGCAGGACTAGTGCTATTAGCAGGAGCAGGAGTAGTGGTCAGAGTAGGAGCAGGAGTAGTGGTGTTAGTAGGAGCAGGAGTAGTGGTATTAGCAGGAGCAGGAGTAGTGGTGTTAGTGGGAGCAGGAGTAGTGGTATTAGCAGGAGCAGGAGTAGTGGTGTTAGCAGGAGCAGGAGTATTGGTATCAGTAGGAGCAGGAGTAGTGGTCAGAGTAGGAGCAGGAGTAGTGGTGTTAGCAGGAGCAGGAGTAGTGGTATCAGTAGGAGCAGGAGTAGTGGTATCAGTAGGAGCAGGAGTAGTGGTGTTGGCAGGAGCAGGAGTCGTGGTATCAGTAGGAGCAGGAGTAGTGGTGTTAGCAGGAGCAGGAGTATTGGTATCAGTAGGAGCAGGAGTAGTGGTGTTAGCAGGAGCAGGAGTAGTGGTATCAGTAGGAGCAGGAGTATTGAAGGGAACAGTGGTGATCATAGCGGTTGTAAAATGAACAGTAGCAGCAGGAAGGAGTTCAGGGGTGGAGGAGGTGGGTGCTGGTAACACAGTGGTGCTGTCAGTGATGTTTGTGGCCAAATGAACAACTGTGAGGAGAAACACAAGTATTCAAATCATAAGTGTGAAGGAAGAACTTGTTGTTGTGCGTCTACACTGTGCAACAACTTTAAAACCATTACCAATCCATTAGTCAAACAATACACAACATTTACAGGCAGGACAGAATATTTTGGGCACAACCTTGGGAAACATTGTCCAATATGAATATTCTCACTATGACATCATACAGTTTTTCCCGCAGAGAAGCCAGATTTTTAACTCATCTTCTAGTGTCAGACTGGTCATTGCAACTGAATCTATCAGACCTTTAGGTATGCTTTTCTTTTCATAGGGAAAATTGCTTTGTTGCTCTTGGTATGTTATGTCTGGTCTTTGCCCTTCATTTGCTCATGATAACGTGATCTGACCATTTTTGCACATCATGTTGTAATGTTATCTTTATGCATATTTTTCACATTACTCCAATTTATATTCTGAGTAAATGGCAGAAGGAGATATACAAAAGTATTTCTGATGTATAAACTTGAACTTCACGTCATTAAAAACCTAAAATTTCTCTCCAGAATCATTAAAATCCGCCTGAACAATGACTTTCTAGGTTTTAAAAAAATGGCTTTAATGGCAGCCATTTTGAACTGTTCAAAAGAAAAGCCTGAAGAGGTACAGTGTACACTCTTGAGGCACCTGTCCAGATTTGAAAGATTTTAGTTCTCGTTTGCTGTTCTGATCCTGCTCAGGTGGTTTATTCAATGTAGTTTTCATATTTTTGACATTAAGGTGATGCACATATTGTTAACTAGAATGGCTTTCATCATTTTCCAAGACTGATATTCAATCAAATATCAACATTATCAACTTCTGAACATTAATTAACTAATAATGCACTAAATGATCCAAATCCAAACAGCTGCAAACAAGCTGTTAAACAACCAATCAGTCCACACTAGTGTCAGGACAGGACAGTGTTTATCAGATTGGATTTGGCACAAATTCATCAGAAACTAGCCAACTTGATGATATGATATTAGATCCAAGATACTAGAACTGGATTTTTATTTGGGTCTGCATCAAATTGTACTCCCTCATAGATACCAGCCACCTCAATACGCCTGATACACCAAGACCCATGCATTATTCCCTGAGTAATGAACCAAAATGTGGAAAAACACCTATCAATGTTAAAGAAAGTTTTTTAAAAATCCTGGATCAGTCACTCCATCTGGATCCACACAAAAAGTTAATGGTGTCTATTCTGTGCTGAGACCCGTCCTCCATCCAAGTTTGAAGGAAATCTGTTCAGTAGTTTTTGTGTAATCCTGCTGACCAACCAACCAACCAAGCCACAAAACCAACCAACCAACCAACCAACCAATCAACCAACCAAGCCACAAACCAACCAACCAACCAACCAACCAACCAAAAAACCAACCAACTAACCAAGCAACCAACCAAGCAACCAACCAAGCAACCAGAAAACAAACAAACCAACCAACCAACCAACCAACCAACCAAAAAACCAACCAACCAACCAAGCAACCAACCAAGCAACCAAGCAACCAACCAAGCAACCAGAAAACAAACAAACAAACCAACCAACCAACCAACCAACCAACCAACCAACCAACCAAAAAACCAACCAAGCAACCAACCAACCAACCAAGCAACCAGAAAACAAACCAACCAACCAACCAACCAACCAACCAACCAACCAGAAAACAAACCAACCAACCAAGCCACAAAACCTCACAGACAGGCAACATTATAACCTCCTTGGTGAAAGTTAAAAGCATTCTTTGTGCACACAAGATAAAAAAATATAATCTTCTGATAATTCGGGAGCTCTGTGAGAAGGTTTCACGCAGTGATGAATAAAGAAAATAGATATCGCTTCAGATCTTGTTCTGATGGTTAAAATGACAGATTACTTGTAATATAAAGAGTTTTTCAGGTCAAACTGTCCCGTCCTACATGTGCCCACTTCAGTTATCACTAAAACTAACACACACCTGCAGAGTCCTGTTAAAACTCCCACAATAAAACAAAGTTTCTTACCCAAAGTGAGAACGAGCACAAGCCGAAACTCCATCTTGATTAACGGCTGCAGATCGGAGACGTTGGCGTGTGTTTACTGTCCAGTTTATTCAGTCGACTCATGTGGTGTGTGTGAGTTATTGTGCATCATAAAGAGCAATGACACCATAAAACACAAAACAGCAGCTCAAAGGTCTTCATTAACTATTTGACTGACAGTGAGTGTCCTGTGAAGCACTTTGAGCCTCACGAAGTCTAGAAGAATTGATCACAACATCAATAAAACCATAAAAATCCTCAAACTTGTCGCTTCTGTAAAGTTTTATTGTCGGTTTATTGAAAAATATACTCTGACACCAAAAGAGGAAGTAGTCACACGTTCAGCAAAGTCATGCTGTCAAAGCAATACAAACCATGAACGTGTCGTGGTGCAACCTGCAGCCCCTCCAGGACTTCTTGAGATTGTTGTGGCCTAAAAAAAACAATGCTTGATTTCACAGCAACTGTTCTATAAACTTGATGTCCTTAGGTGTTTTCTGTGGTTAAACTACATCAGCGATTCCCGACATAACAGATTTTTTTGTCAGCAACAAGCTGACATGTTCATGATCTCTGAGTCAACAGTGAGGCGGACCCATTGTTCTTCCTCTGAGCCAATCAGCTGTCAGATATCCAGCTGTTCACTCATTAACTGTTGGCTGTCTGCTGCAGTTTGGCTTCATGTGATGTAACTTTTTCAAATATTTAACCCCAACATGTCTCCAGCTGTTACTTTACTGCAGTTTAGTTTCAATGTGACTTTGGTTTGATTTCAGTGTTAAAAAGCTCTCAGGTGAAGAGAAACAACACGAGGTGATGTTTGGCTTCGACTTCATCACAGATCCTCAACAAATCTGTTGTTTGTCAATGTTTAAGCTTCAGTTTTACCTTTATTCTTTACATTGTGCCGCTGTTACATCAACAGGCTGAGACTGAAGTTAAAGAGTTTCAAACAAGCCCTCTCAGGGCTCAGAACACTCTGTTCTGTAGTTGAGCTTTGAATAAAAATCAACTGTGGTTAAACACTGAGAGGATTTTATCTGTCGGACCCTGAACTCTGACCTCTGGACTCCCCAAAATGCTTTTAACTGTCTGAGGATCAACAGATCAGCACAAAGGAACAACATGAAAGTCAGACTGTCCTTTGTAGTTCAACATTTGGAAAAATTGAAAAAATATTGTTGTCTTCATTTTTGACAATGTGTTAAAATAAAGAAGATACAACCTGCAGCTGGTGAGCAGCAGGGTAGAAAACAAGTAGCTAGGTCACAACAAGACACTGGACTATTGGTTGAAATAGTAATAGATCATGTATACGCATAAATGCTAACAGTTAGCTAAAAGAAAATTGTAGTAAAACTGCTGACATTGTTAGCTAAAAGTTGTGGATAAATAGACAATATAAAAATGCTTAAAATTGTTAGCTAAAACTGACTGGATAAAGTTCAAAATAGCTAGCTCAAAGTCATGGATAAAGTGGTGAAATTGTTAGCTAAATGGCTACATGCTTTACATTCACCCTGATGCAGATTCAAAAGGTGCACTAATGTACATTAATGTATATAACTGTGTATATGTTATGCTACCCTGTGCTGTATAATGACAATTAAATGACCTTAAATAAAGAATATAGGGTGGAATCATTAGCTGAAAGTAGGAAGTTGAGCAGGTCTCTAACTTTAACTTTGTTTAAAGTAATTTGTTGGATCAGGCAGATAAAACAGATACAATAGTTTGCTGAAGTAACAAATGCAGCTGCTGACACTGTGAAACCTCAACTAACATCAACTGTTCAACTGTGTGAAGAAACATTACAATCTTTTCTCTGATCAGTCAAAGTCTGACTGTGGCTGTAGGGGCGCTAGCATCACTTCACCCTGTTGGTTTCTGTTCATGAAGCTGTGTTGTGTGCAGACTAGTCTAATGATTGTCAGGCGACCTACTTACAGACCTGCTGCAGATCTGAGCTGTTAATGATTCACCTCGCTGGAGTCCTGCTGCAGAAGTCTGAGGGTCTCAGGGGGACTGAGCTCTTTGGATTCAGTCTGCAGGCGACATGGCTCAGCTGGTGGAGTGTGTCCCCAACTTCTCTGAGGGTCGAAACAAAGAGGTCGGTTATTTAATATGAATCATTCTCTGCATGTTGCTTCTGCTGGGAGTGTTGAGACTCTGCTGTTTTATAGACTTTGCATTATGGTTACCAATTCCAAACCTCTTTGTACCTGTTTCATCATTTAGACACTTAAATATGTCAGAATAGGACCCAAATACTGGAACTACTTTAAAGTACAGTACTGGACTAACTGAAGTAGAGGAGTGACCTGTACGTGGCAAACAAAACCCTGTATACGTTGAAAAATGTCAAATGACCAAACAGACAGCAGGAGACGTGATGTGTGAGATGATCTCTCGTGTGTCAGGTGATCGATGCCATCGCAGCAGCCATCTCAGGCACCTCCGGCTGCAGCCTGCTGGACGTCGACCCCGGAGCCTCCACCAACCGGACCGTCTACACCTTCGTGGGTTCTCCGGAGGCTGTGGTGGAGGGAGCGCTGAACGCCGCCCGGCAGGCTTTCAGCCTCATCGACATGAGCAAACACTCAGGTCAGCAGCGTCCTGCAGTGACGCACCACGATGTGTTATACAGGAGGGAATACCTGACGTGTGTGTGTTACCTGTTCAGGTGAGCATCCTCGGACTGGAGCGATGGACGTTTGTCCCTTCATCCCCGTCCAGAACGTCTCCATGGACGACTGCGTCAACTGCGCCAATGTGTTTGGAAAGAAACTCGCAGAAATGCTGCACGTCCCCGGTGAGACGCAAATATATATATATAATATATATA